>NW_024704836.1:88849-178384 GCF_018977255.1 Callorhinchus milii
TCGTCTCAACGCCTAACACTAAAACCACGTTGGGGGGTCAGAGAGATTGCTGACTCTAACCAGTGCGACACTCTGACAGAGTAAAGGTCTGCACCACATCGCGAAGTGGGCCTCACCTCCCCCAGTGATGGGAGGTGAGCTGGGGAGGAGGGCAGGTGTCTTAGTGAAGCTTACAGCCTCCCCAGGGTATGAACTGGGTACAGCGGGTCCCAAAATTGGCTCCAAATTCAGAGATAGGAATACAGATGCATCTGTAATGCGTTGCCTGAAAGGCTGGTGGAAGCCCATTCGATAACAGCTTTTATGAGACAAGTAGATACCTATTTGGGAGGACAAGTTTGCAGGTTATGGGTGAGGGGGAAGTGGGGTCGAATTGGAAGCTCTTTTCAAAGACCGGCACAGACACGATGAGCCGAATGGCCTCCATCTGCGCTGTATAATTCTGTGATTCTACATCGGTCTCGTGCCCCACCCACCAGTGGGGCATTGGTGGGAGGTTTGAGATGAGGGAAAGGGAAGCCTTTTAGTGAAGTTACAGCCTCCCCCGGGGTATTGGTCAGGAACACGAGATCACTAAATTGGTCCCAGATTCAGAGACAGAGGCACAGAGGGAACAGTGTGGAGAGTGGGCGACATGGAGCCGTGGCTACTCCGGCCCTGAACCTCGATTTCTCTCTGTCTCTCAATCGTCTGTGTTGATGGGTTTTATTTCTGCAGAGACTGAGGGCAGGTGTTGGCGGGGGAGGGGCTGGTGTGTGTGTGTGTGTATAGAATCGAGTGGTTGTGTATCCTGTGTGAGGTTTATGTACGAGAGATCTGTCTCTCTCTCACGCTGTGCCCTTCTCTCGCAGTGCAGTAATACACCCCCTCCTCGGTTGGGTTCAAGCTGGAGATCTCCAGGAAGGACTCCTTCCTGTTACTGGTCTGGTTAACTTTGTAGTCAGATTCAAAACCCTTCTCATGGGTTACGGTTGTGTAGAGACATAAGTGATCAATGTGAGGCCTCCCTGATGGGGTTGGAGGTACCAGAGCATTGTTTGATGGGCTGTGTTATTCTGGTAACATCTCAAAGTCACTGTCTCCCCCTCTCTGGCTGTGACTGTCCGCGGCCTCTGAGTCACCAAAGTTCCCAGTGACAGACCTGCAAAAGCAATATAACAGTGAGATCCGCCGACAGGGAATCTGGGCTGAATGTCCTGGGGGGTGTTCAATGGATTACACACACACACAAAGTGCGATCATCGCAGACAGAGAGAGGATGTGATATGAAATCCCTGTGGATTTGAGAGTTTACGGGGATGAGAGAGATCTTGAGAGATACTCACAGGGCCAGAGGATGGAGATCAGAGAGACAGTGAGAAAGGACAGACTCATTGTTGGCAGAGACTTGGATTAACATTGGGAACCTCACACCTCAGTTCTCTCTTCCTCCCTCTTTATCCTCACACGCGGTCACACACTGTATCTCACACTCTTTTTGTCTCTCACATCGACTCTCTCTCTCTGGCTTTTTTTTGTGGACTGAAGCTCTGACGGATTGAAGGCACCAATGACACCAAAGTATTCGAAAGATATCACAAGCCCCAACCCCCCCCCCCCCCCCCCCCCCACCACCCACCTGTGGGACAGGAGAGTGAATCAGTGACGCTACAGCCTCCCCTCGGGGATAGACTTGTAACTACAGGGTGCAAAATTGTTCCCAGTTTTAGATTTGGAAATATAGAGAAGATACAGTGGAGGAAGTTGGCTCAAAGGAGGCAGGGAGATGGTTATTATTGTGTGTTGCGTGTGTTCGACATGAGGCAGTTAATACTGTGTGTGTGTTGGGGGTTGGGATGAGACAGAGAAGTGTCAGGGAAAGTTGAGCACTGGTGTTGGTGACTATGGAAGAGAAGTGTGAAGGATAATTATCCATGTGGCAGTGAGGGGGTTAATTCAAGGTGACGTTGTAGATGCAGTCGGGGACCGTCTTATCTTTTTGTGTCGGTGTCTCAGAAGGTGTGAGAGACAGACCCACCCCATGTTTGCCGGCCATGAAGACTCATGAAGACGCTGAGTAAACCCCAGTCCTTGTTGGCTTTGAGTTGGAGAGTCAGTGAGTTTGGGAGTCAGTGTGTGTGAGTGTGAAAGTGTCAGTGAAGCAGTGAGTGTGTGAGTGAGTCGGTGGGTGTGTGTGTTCCCCGCACTGACGGCTTTAATCGGGGACAGAGACAGAGACACAGAGTGAACAGTGTGGAGAGTGGGCGACATGGAGCCGTGGCTACTCCGGCCCTGAACCTCGATTTCTCTCTGTCTCTCAATCGTCTGTGTTGATGGGTTTTATTTCTGCAGAGACTGAGGGCAGGTGTTGGCACGGGAGGGGCTGGTGTGTGTGTGTGTACAGAATCGAGTCGTTGTGTATCCTGTGTGAGGTTTATGTACGAGAGATCTGTCTCTCTCTCACACTGTGCCCTTCTCTCACAGCGCAGTAATACACCCCCTCCTGGGTTGGGTTCATGTTGGTGATCTCCAGGGTGGAGTTCATTCTGTCCGGTGTCTTGGTCATGTTGTAGCCGGATTTAAACTTGTCCTCATATACTGTTGAGGCTTGGTTATACCCGATCAATGTGAGGCCTCCCTGATGGGGTTGGAGGTACCAGAGCATTATAAAATAGTCTTTGTTATTCTGGTGACAATTCAAACTCACTGTCTCCCCCTCTCTGGCTGTGACTGTCCGCGGTCCCTGAGTCACCAAACCTCCCAGTGACAGACCTGCAAAGACAATATAACAGTGAGATCCGCCGACAGGGAATCTGGGCTGAATGTCCTGGGGGTGTTCAATGGATTACGCACACACACAAAGCGCAATCATCGCGGACAGAGAGAGGGTGTGATATGAAATCCCTGTGGATTTGAGAGTTTACGGGGATGAGAGAGATGTTGAGAGATACTCACAGGGCCAGAGGATGGAGATCAGAGAGACAGTGAGAAAGGACAGACTCATTGTTGGCAGAGACTTGGATTAACATTGGGAACCTCACACCAGAGCTCAGGTTCCTCTCTCTATCTGTGTCTCTCTGTCTCTCCCTCTCTCTATGTCTCTGGAATGAAGCTCTGACAGAGTAAAGTCTGAACCACATCGGAAGTGGGCCTCACCTCCCCCCAGTGATGGGAGGTGGAGCTGGGGAGGAGGGGAGGTGTCTTAGTGAAGCTACAGCCTCCCCCGGGGTATGAACTGGGTACAGCGGGTCCCAAAATTGGTTCCAAATTCAGAGATAGAGACACAGATGCATCGGGAATGCGTTGCCTGAAAGGCTGGTGGAAGCCCATTCGATAGCAGCTTTTATGAGAGAAGCAGAGGATTTGGGGAGGACAAGTTTGCAGGTTATGGGGTGAGAGTGGTGGATTGGGGTTGAATTGGAAGCTCTTTTCAAAGACCGGCACAGACACGATGACCCGAATGGCCTCCATGTGCGCTGTATAATTCTACGATTCTACATCGGAAGTGGGTCTCGTGTCCCACCCACCAGTGGGGCATTGGTGGGAGGTTTGAGATGTGGGGAAAGGGAAGCCTTTTAGTGAAGTTACAGCCTCCCCCGGGGTATTGGTCAGGAACACGAGATCACAAAATTGGTCCCAGATTCAGAGACACAGAGGGAACAGTGTGGAGAGTGGGCGACATGGAGCCGTGGCTACTCCGGCCCTGAACCTCGATTTCTCTCTGTCTCTCAATCGTCTGTGTTGATGGGTTTTATTTCTGCAGAGACTGAGGGCAGGTGTTGGCGGGGGAGGGGCTGGTGTGTGTGTGTATAGAATCGAGTCGTTGTGTATCCTGTGTGAGGTTTATGTACGAGAGATCTGTCTCTCTCTCACGCTGTGCCCTTCTCTCGCAGCGCAGTAATACACCCCCTCCTGGGTTGGGTTCATGTTGGAGATCTCCAGGGTGGAGTTCATTCTGTCCGGTGTCTTGGTAATGTTGTAGCCGGATTTAAACTTGTCCTCATATATGGTTGAGGCTTGGTTATACCCGATCAATGTGAGGCCTCCCTGATGGGGTTGGATGTACCAGAGCATCACAGTAAAGGAGCTGTCGTCCTGGTGACAATTCAAAGTCACTGTCTCCCCCTCTCTGGCTGTGACTATCCGCGGCCTCTGAGTCACCAAAGCTCCCAGTGACAGACCTGCAAAGACAATATAATGAGATCCGCCGACAGGGAATCTGGGCTGAATGTCCTGGGGGGTGTTCAATGGATTACGCACACACACAAAGCGCGATCATCGCGGACAGAGAGAGGGTGTGATATGAAATCCCTGTGGATTTGAGAGTTTACGGGGATGAGAGAGATGTTGAGAGATACTCACAGGGCCAGAGAATGGAGATCAGAGAGACAGTGAGAAAGGATAGACTCATTGTTGGCAGAGACTTGGATTAACATTGGGAACCTCACACCAGAGCTCAGGTTCCTCTCTCTGTCACTGTCTCTCTGTCTCTCCCTCTCTCTATGTCTCTGGAATGAAGCTCTGACAGAGTAAAGTCTGCACCACATCGGAAGTGGGCCTCACCTCCCCCCAGTGATGGGAGGTGGAGCTGGGGAGGAGGGGAGGTGTCTTAGTGTAGCTACAGCCTCCCCCCGGGGTATGAACTGGGTACAGCGGGTCCCAAAATTGGTGCCAAATTCAGAGATAGGGATACAGATGCATCTGGAATTCGTTGCCTGAAAGGCTGGTGGAAGCCCATTCGATAACAGCTTTTGTGAGACAAGTAGATACCTATTTGGGGAGGACAAGTTTGCAGGTTATGGGGTGAGAGTGGGGGAGTGGGGTTGAATTGGAAGCTCTTTTCAAAGACCGGCACAGACACGATGAGCCGAATGGCCTCCATCTGCGCTGTATAATTCTGTGATTCTACATCGGTCTCGTGCCCCACCCACCAGTGGGGCATTGGTAGGAGGTTTGAGATGTGGGGAAAGGGAAATCTTTTAGTGAAGTTACAGCCTCCCCCGGGGTATTGGTCAGGAACACGAGATCACAAAATTGGTCCCAGGTTCAGAGACACAGAGGGAGAGTGTGGAGAGTGGGCGACATGGAGCCGTGGCTACTCCGGCCCTGAACCTCGATTTCTCTCTGTCTCTCAATCGTCTGTGTTGATGGGTTTTATTTCTGCAGAGACTGAGGGCAGGTGTTGGTGGGGGAGGGGCTGGTGTGTGTGTGTATAGAATCGAGTGGTTGTGTATCCTGTGTGAGGTTTATGTACGAGAGATCTGTCTCTCTCTCACGCTGTGTCCTTCTCGCAGCGCAGTAATACACCCCCTCCTGGGTTGGGTTCATGTTGGTGATCTCCAGGGTGGAGTTCATGTTGTCAGGTGTCTTGGTAATGTTGTAACCAGATTTAAACTTGTCCTCATATACGGTTGAGTATCGGTTATATCCAATCAATGTGAGGCCTCCCTGATGGGGTTGGATGTACCAGAGCATCGTATCAAGGGATTTGTCGTTATGGCTACATCTCAAAGTCACTGTCTCCCCCTCTCTGGCTGTGACTGTCCGCGGCCTCTGAGTCACCAAAGCTCCCAGTGACAGACCTGCAAAGACAATATAACAATGAGATCCGCCGACAGGGAATCTGGGCTGAATGTCCTGGGGGGTGTTCAATGGATTACGCACACACACAAAGCGCGATCATCGCGGACAGAGAGAGGATGTGATGTGAAATCCCTGTGGATTTGAGAGTTTACGGGGATGAGAGAGATGTTGAGAGATACTCACAGGGCCAGAGGATGGAGATCAGAGAGACAGTGAGAAAGGACAGACTCATTGTTGGCAGAAACTTGGATTAACATTGGGAACCTCACACCTCAGTTCTCTCTTCCTCCCTCTTTATCCTCACACGCGGTCACACACTGTATCTCACACTCTTTTTATGTCTCACATCGACTCTCTCTCTCTCTCTGACTTTTTTTTGTGGACTGAAGCTCTGACGGATTGAAGGCACCAATGACACCAAAGTATTCGAAAGATATCACAACCCCCACCCCCCCCCCCAACCCCACACACCCCACCCTGTGGGACAGGAGAGTGAATCAGTGACGCTGCAGCCTCCCCTCGCGGATAGACTTGTAACTACAGAGTGCAAAATTGTTCCCAGGTTTAGATATGGAGATACAGAGAAGATACGCTGTAGGAAGTTGGCTCAATGGAGGCAGGGAGATGGTTAGT
This sequence comes from Callorhinchus milii, assembly GCF_018977255.1. Lineage (NCBI taxonomy): Eukaryota > Metazoa > Chordata > Chondrichthyes > Chimaeriformes > Callorhinchidae > Callorhinchus > Callorhinchus milii. The sequence goes on from NW_024704836.1 coordinate 95,045, forward strand.
ATTGTGTGTTTGTGTGCGTTCGACATGAGGCAGTTACTACTGTGTGTGTGTTCGGGGGTGCGATTAGACAGAGAAGAGTCAGGGAAAGTTAAGCACTCGTGTTGGTGACTATGGAAGGGAAGTGTGAATGATAATTATCTGTGTGGCAGGCGATAGGCAGTGAGGGGGTTAATTCAATGTGATTTTGTAGATGCAGTCGGGGACCGTCTTATCTTTTTGTGTCGGTGTCTCAGAAGGTGTGAGAGACAGACCCACCCCATGTTTGCCGGCCATGAAGACCCATGAAGGCGCTGAGTAAACCCCAGTCCTTGTTGGCTTTGAGTTGGAGAGTCAGTGAGTTTGGGAGTCAGTGTGTGTGAGTGTGAGAGTGTCAGTGAGGCAGTGAGAGTGTGAGTGAGTCGGTGGGTGTGTGTGTTCCCCGCCCTGACGGCTTTAATCGGGGACAGAGACAGAGACACAGAGGGAACAGTGTGGAGAGTGGGCGACATGGAGCCGTGGCTACTCCGGCCCTGAACCTCTATTTCTCTCTGTCTCTCAATGGTCTGTGTTGTTGGGTTTTATTTCTGCAGAGACTGAGGGCAGGTGTTGGTGGGGGAGGGGCTGGTGTGTGTGTGTATAGAATCGAGTCGTTGTTTGTCCTGTGTGAGGTTTATGTACGAGAGATCTGTCTCTATCTCACGCTGTGTCCTTCTCTCGCAGCGCAGTAATACACCCCCTCCTGGGTTGGGTTCAAGTTGGAGATCTTCAGGGAGGATTCCTTGTCATCAGTTGTCTTTGTCATATTGTAGCCGGATTCAAAGCCTTTCTCATACGTTGGAGTTGTCACCACGGCGTATGCGATCAATGTGAGGCCTCCATGATGGGGTTGGAAGTACCAGAGCATTACTTGATAGTCTGTGTCATTCTGATAACAATTCAAACTCACTGTCTCCCCCTCTCTGGCTGTGACTGTCCGCGGCCACTGAGTCACCAAAGCTCCCAGTGACAGACCTGCAAAGACAATATAACATCCATCATCCTGCCCACAGGGAATGTCCTGGTCTGATCCCCGGAATTACATACGTATATGTATATACACATACACACACATACACAGAGCCGGATCTTCTCAGACAGACAGAGTGGAGGATGATATGAAATCCCATTGGAATTGGGAGCCTGAGAGGAATTGGGAGACTTTGGGAGATACTCACAGGGCCAGAGGATGGAGACCAGAGAGACAGTGAGAAAGGACAGACTCATTGTTGGCAGAGACTTGGATTAACATTGGGAACCTCACACCAGAGCTCAGGTTCCTTTCTCTCTCTCATATACACTCTTTCTTTAACTCTTTCTTTAACTCTTTCTTTAACACTCACACTCTCTCTTTCTCAGTAACTCTCCCCCTCTATCCTAAACGTTGTCTCTCTCACTGTATCTCCGTGAAGCTCTGGAAAAGGAAAGGCTCCAATGACACCAAAGTGTCGGCACCATATCGGAAGTGACCTCTCCCCCCCCCCCCCCACTCCCCACCCACCTAGTGGGACATTGGTTGGAGAGGAGATGTGGGGGAGTCTTAGTGAAGCTACAGCCTCCCCCAAAGTATGGCCTGGGAGATCATAAAATTAGTCGTTGGTTCGGAGACGTAGAGGGAACAGTGTGGAGAGTGGGCGACATGGAGCCGTGGCTACTCCGGCCCTGAACCTCTATTTCTCTCTGTCTCTCAGTCATGTGTTGTTGAGTTTTATTTCTGCAGAGACTGAGGGCAGGTGTTGGCGGGGAGGGGCTGGTGTGTGTGTGTGTGTATAGAATCGAGTCGTTGGGTATCCCGTGTGAGGTTTATGTACGAGAGATCTGTCTCTCTCTCACACTGTGCCCTTCTCTCGCAGCGCAGTAATACACCCCCTCCTGGGCTACGTTCTTGATCTCCAAGGAGCAGTTCTTATAGTCATCAGTCTGTGTAATTTTGTAGTCAGGTTTGTCATCCTCAATCGTTGGAGTTGACATAAAACCGTATCCAATCAATGTGAGGCCTCCCTGATGGGGTTGGATGTACCAGAGCATCGTATCAAGGGCACTGTCATCCTGGTGACATCTCAAAGTCACTGTCTCCCCCTCTCTGGCTGTGACTGTCTCCGGCCACTGAGTCACCAAAGCTCCCAGTGACAGACCTGCAAAGACAATATAACATCCATCATCCTGCCCACAGGGAATGTCCTGGTCTGATCCCCGGAATGACATACACATACGGGCGCACACACTCACACATACACACATGCACATACACACACATACACAGAGCCAGATATTCTCAGACAGAGAGAGTGGAGGATGATATCAAAATCCCATTGGAATTGGGAGCCTGAGGGGAATTGAGAGACTTTGGGAGATACTCACAGGGCCATAGGATGGAGATCAGAGAGATAGTGAGAAAGGACAGACTCATTGTTGGCAGAGACTTGGATTAACATTGGGAACCTCACACCAGAGCTCAGGTTCCTCTCTCTCTCTCCCCCCCCACTGTCACACGCCCTCTTTCTGTTTACCTTTCTCAACAACACTCCCCCTCTCTCCTAATGGTTGTCTCCCTCTCTCTCTCTCTCTCTCTCCTCTGTATTTGTGGAATTAAGCTCCAGCAGAGTAAAGGCACCAATGACCCCAAGGTGTCGGTACCACATCGGAAGTGGGTGTCACTCCCGCCCCCCACCGAGGGACATTGGTGGGAGGTGGAGATGTCTTAGTGAAGCCACAGCCTCCCCCAGGGTCTGGTCCAGGAACTGCAAGTCACAAAATTGGTCCCAGATTCAGAGACAGAGGCACAGAGGGAACAGTGTGGAGAGTGGGCGACATGGAGCCGTGGCTACTCCGGCCCTGAACCTCGATTTCTCTCTGTCTCTCAATCATCTGTGTTGATGGGTTTTATTTCTGCAGAGACTGAGGGCAGGTGTTGGTGGGGGAGGGGCTGGTGTGTGTGTGTGTGTGTATAGAATCTAGTGGTTGTGTATCCTGTGTGAGGTTTATGTACGAGAGATCTGTCTCTCTCTCACGCTGTGCCCTTCTCTCGCAGCACAGTAATACACCCCCTCCTGGGTTGGGGTCAATCTGGAGATCTCCAAGAAGGACTCCTTCCTGTTACTGGTCTGGTTAACTTTGTAGTCAGATTCAAAACCCTTCTCATAGTTTGGGGTTGATGCAGAGACATAAGCGATCAATGTGAGGCCTCCCTGATGGGGTTGGATGTACCAGAGCATCGTATAAACGGAGCTATCGTCCTGGCGACATCTCAAAGTCACTGTCTCCCCCTCTCTGGCTATGACTGTCCGCGGCCTCTGAGTCACCAAAGCTCCCAGTGACAGACCTGCAAAGACAATATAACAGTGAGATCCGCCGACAGGGAATCTGGGCTGAATGTCCTGGGGGGTGTTCAATGGATTACGCACACACACAAAGCGCAATCATCGCGGACAGAGAGAGGGTGTGATATGAAATCCCTGTGGATTTGAGAGTTTACGGGGAAGAGAAATGTTGGGAGATACTCACAGGGCCAGAGGATGGAGATCAGAGAGACAGTGAGAAAGGACATTGTTGGCAGAGACTTGGATTAACATTGGGAACCTCACACCAGAGCTCAGGTTCCTCTCTCTGTCACTGTCTCTCTGTCTCTCCCTCTCTCTATGTCTCTGGAATGAAGCTCTGACAGAGTAAAGTCTGCACCACATCGGAAGTGGGCCTCACCTCCCCCCAGTGATGGGAGGTGGAGCTGGGGAGGAGGGGAGGTGTCCTAGTGAAGCTACAGCCTCCCCAGGGTATGAACTGGGTACAGCGGGTCCCAAAATTGGTTCCAAATTCAGAGATAGAAATACAGATGCATCTGGAATGCGTTGCCTGAAAGGCTGGTGGAAGCCCATTCGATAACAGCTTTTATGAGAGAAGCAGAGGATTTGGGGAGGACAAGTTTGCAGGTTATGGGGTGAGAGGGGGGAGTGGGGTTGAATTGGAAGCTCTTTTCAAAGACCGGCACAGACACAATGAGCCGAATGGCCTCCATCTGCGCTGTATAATTCTACGATTCTACATCGGAAGTGGGTCTCGTGCCCCACCCACCAGTGGGGCATTGGTGGGAGGTTTGAGATGTGGGGAAAGGGAAGCCTTTTAGTGAAGTTACAGCCTCCCCCGGGGTATTGGTCAGGAACACGAGATCACAAAATTGGTCCCAGATTCAGACTCAGAGACACAGAGGGAACAGTGGGCGACATGGAGCCGTGGCGACTCCGGCCCTGAACCTTTATTTCTCTCTGTCTCTCAATCGGCTGTGTTGATGGATTTTATTTCCACAGAGACTGAGGGCAGGTGTTGGTGGGGGAGGGACTGGTGTGTGTGTGTGTGTGTGTATAGAATCGAGTCGTTGTGTATCCTGTGTGAGGTTTATGTATGACAGATCTGTCTCTCTCTCACGCTGTGCCCTTCTCTCGTAGCGCAGTAATACACCCCTCCTGGGTTGGGTTGATGTTGGAGATCTCCAGGGTGGAGTTCATGTTGTCAGGTGTCTTGGTAATGTTGTAGCCGGATTTAAACTTGTCCTCATATTCGGTTGAGAATCGGTTATATCCGATCAATGTGAGGCCTCCCTGATGGGGTTGGATGTACCAGAGCATTGTAATGTCAGTACTGGCAGTATTGTCCTGGTGACAATTCAAACTCACAGTCTCCCCCTCTCTGGCTGTGACTGTCCGCGGCCACTGAGTCACCAAAGCTCCCAGTGACAGACCTGCAAAGACAATATAACAATGAGATCCTCCAACAGGGAATCTGAGCTGAATGTCCTGGGGGGTGTTCAATGGATTATGCACACACACAAAGCGCAATCATCGCGGAGAGAGAGAGGGTGTGATATGAAATCCCTGTGGATTTGAGAGTTTACGGGGATGAGAGACGTTGGGAGATACTCACAGGGCCAGAGGATGGGGATCAGAGAGACAGTGAGAAAGGACAGACACATTGTTGGCAGAGACTTGGATTAACGTTGGGAACCTCACACCAGAGCTCAGGTTCCTCTCACTATCTGTGTCTCTCTTCTAAGGCTTAAAAGCTTCTAAGGGAGAAGCAAATAACTATTTGGGGAGGACAAGTTTGCAGGTTATGGGAGAGAGTGGGGGAGTGGGGTCGAATTGGAAGCTCTTTTCAAAGACCGGCACAGACACGATGAGCCGAATGGTCTCCATCTGCGCTGTATAATTCTATTCGATTCTACATCGGAAGTGGGTCTTGTGCCCCACCCACCAGTGGGGCATTGGTGGGAGGTTTGAGATGAGGGGAAAGGGAAGCCTTTTAGTGAAGTTACAGCCTCCCCCGGGGTATTGGTCAGGAACACGAGATCACAAAATTGGTCCCAGATTCAGATTCAGAGACACAGAGGGAACAGTGAGGAGAGTGGGTGACATGGAGCCGTGGCTACTCCGGCCCTGAACCTCGATTTCTCTCTGTCTCTCAATCGTCCATGTCGATGGGTTTTATTTCCGCAGAGACTGAGGGCAGGTGTTGGCGGGGGAGGGGCTGGTGTGTGTGTGTATAGAATCGAGTCGTTGTGTATCCTGTGTGAGGTTTATGTACGAGAGGTCTGTCTCTCTCTCACGCTGTGCCCTTCTCTCGCAGCGCAGTAATACACCCCCTCCTGGGTTGCCTTCTTGATCTCCAGGGAACAGTTCTTATAGTCGTCTGTCTGTTTAACTTCGTAGTCAAGTTTGTAAGCATCCTCCATCGTTGGGTTTGACGCAAAACCGTATCCAATCAATGTGAGGCCTCCCTGATGGGGTTGGAGGTACCACAGCATTGTTTGATAGGCTGTGTCCTTCTGGTGACAATTCAAAGTCACTGTCTCCCCTCTCTGGCTGTGACTGTCCGCGGCAACTGAGTCACCAAAGCTCCCAGTGACAGACCTGCAAAGACAATATAACATCAGGTCATCCTGCCCACAGGGAATGTTCTGGTCTGATTCCCGGAATGACACACACACACAAACTCACATTCACACAAACACATCCCTCAAACAGAAAGAGGGTTTGGATATGAAATCCCAATGGCTTTGGGACCCTGAAGGGAATTGAGAGATGTTGAGAGATACTCACAGGGCCAGAGGATGGAGATCAGAGAGACAGTGAGAAAGGACAGACTCATTGTTGGCAGAGACTTGGATTAACAATGGGAACCTCACACCAGAGCTCAGGTTCCTCTCTCTATCTGCGTCTCTCTGTCTCTCCCTCTCTCTATGTCTCTGGAATGAGGCTCTGACAGAGTAAAGTCTGCACCACATCGGAAGTGGGCCTCACCTCCCCCCAGTGATGGGAGGTGGAGCTGGGGAGGAGGGGAGGTGTCTTAGTGAAGCTACAGCCTCCCCCAGGGTATGAACTGGGTACAGCGGGTCCCAAGATTGGCTCCAAATTCAGAGATAGGAATACAGATGCATCTGGAATGCGTTGCCTGAAAGGCTGGTGGAAGCCCATTCGATAACAGCTTTTATGAGACCAGTAGATACCTATTTGGGGAGGACAAGTTTGCAGGTTATGGGGAGAGAGCGGGGGAGTGGGGTCGAATTGGAAGCTCTTTTCAAAGACCGGCACAGACACGATGAGCCGAATGGCCTCCATCTGCGCTGTATAATTCTGTGATTCTACATCGGTCTCGTGCCCCACCCACCAGTGGGGCATTGGTGGGAGGTTTGAGATGTGGGGAAAGGGAAGCCTTTTAGTGAAGTTACAGCCTCCCCCGGGGTATTGGTCAGGAACACGAGATCACAAAATTGGTCCCAGATTCAGACTCTAGAGACACAGAGGGAACAGTGTGGAGAGTGGGCGACATGGAGCCGTGGCTACTCCGGCCCTGAACCTCGATTTCTCTCTGTCCTCAATCGTCTGTGTTGATGGGTTTTATTTCTGCGGAGACTGAGGGCAGGTGTTGGTGGGGGAGGGGCTGGTGTGTGTGTGTACAGAATCGAGTCGTTGTGTATCCTGTGTGAGGTTTATGTACGAGAGATCTGTCTCTCTCTCACGCTGTGCCCTTCTCTCGCAGCGCAGTAATACACCCCCTCCTGGGTTGGGTTCATGTTGGTGATCTCCAGGGTGGAGTTCATGTTGTCAGGTGTCTTGGTAATGTTGTAACCAGATTTAAACTTGTCCTCATATGCGGTTGAGAATCGGTTATATCCAATCAATGTGAGGCCTCCCTGATGGGGTTGGAGGTACCAGAGCATCGTATCAAGGGATTTGTCGTTATGGCTACATCTCAAAGTCACTGTCTCCCCCTCTCTGGCTGTGACTGTCCGCGGCCACTGAGTCAGCAAAGCTCCCAGTGACAGACCTGCAAAGACAATATAACAATGAGATCCGCCGACAGGGAATCTGGGCTGAATGTCCTGGGGGGTGTTCAATGGATTACGCACACACACAAAGCGCAATCATCGCGGAGAGAGAGAGGGTGTGATATGAAATCCCTGTGGATTTGAGAGTTTACGGGGATGAGAGAGATGTTGGGAGATACTCACAGGGCCAGAGGATGGAGATCAGAGAGACAGTGAGAAAGGACAGACTCATTGTTGGCAGAGACTTGGATTAACATTGGGAACCTCACACCAGAGCTCAGGTTCCTCTCTCTATCTGCGTCTCTCTGTCTCTCCCTCTCTCTGTGTCTCTGGAATGAAGCTCTGACAGAGTAAAGTCTACACCACGTCAGAAGTGGGCTTCACCTCCCCCCAGTGATGGGAGGTGGAGCTGGGGAGGAGGGGAGGTGTCTTAGTGAAGCTACAGCCTCCCCCGGGGTATGAACTGGGTACAGCGGGTCCCAAAATTGGTTCCAAATTCAGAGATAGAGACACAGATGCATCTGGAATGCGTTGCCTGAAAGGCTGGTGGAAGCCCATTCGATAGCAGCTTTTATGAAAGAAACAGATAACTATTTGGGGAGGACAAGTTTGCAGGTTATGGGGAGAGAGTGGGGGAGTGGGGTTGAATTGGAAGCTCATTTCAAAGACCGGCACAGACACAATGAGCTGAATGGCCTCCATCTGCGCTGTATGATTCTACGAATCTACATCGGAAGTGGGTCTCGTGCCCCACCCACCAGTGGGGCATTGGTGGGAGGTTTGAGATGAAGCCTTTTAGTGAAGTTACAGCCTCCCCCGGGGTATTGGTCAGGAACACGAGATCACAAAATTGGTCTCAGAGTCAGAGACACAGAGCGAACAGTGTGGAGAGTGGGCGACATGGAGCCGTGGCTACTCCGGCCCTGAACCTCGATTTCTCTCTGTCTCTCAATCGTCTGTGTTGATGGGTTTTATTTCTGCAGAGACTGAGGGCAGGTGTTGGCGGGGGAGGGGCTGGTGTGTGTGTGTGTGTGTATAGAATCGAGTCGTTGTGTATCCTGTGTGAGGTTTATGTACGAGAGATCTGTCTCTCTCTCACGCTGTGTCCTTCTCTCGCAGCGCAGTAATACACCCCCTCCTGGGTTGCCTTCTTGATCTCCAGGGAACAGTTCTTATAATCGTCTGTCTGTTTAACTTCGTAGTCAAGTTTGTAAGCATCCTCCATCGTTGGTGTTGAATAAGAACCGTATCCAATCAATGTGAGGCCTCCCTGATGGGGTTGGAGGTACCAGAGCATTGCTTCATATTTAGTGTTATTCTGGTAACATCTCAAAGTCACTGTCTCCCCCTCTCTGGCTGTGACTGTCCGCGGCCTCTGAGTCACCAAAGCTCCCAGTGACAGACCTGCAAAGACAATATTGCAATGAGATCCGCCGACAGGGAATCTGGGCTGAATGTCCTGGGGGGTGTTCAATGGATTACGCGCACACACAAAGCGCGATCATCGCGGACAGAGAGAGGGTGTGATATGAAATCCCTGTGGATTTGAGAGTTTACGGGGATGGGAGAGATACTCACAGGGCCAGAGGATGGAGATCAGAGAGACAGTGAGAAAGGACAGACTCATTGTTGGCAGAGACTTGGATTAACATTGGGAACCTCACTCCTCAGTTCTCTCTTCCTCCCTCTTTATCCTCACACAAGGTCACACACTGTATCTCACACTCTTTTTATCGCTCACATCGACTCTGACTTTTTTCTTGTGGACTGAAGCTCTGACGGATTGAATGCACCAATGACACCAAAGTCTTCGAAAGATATCACAAGACCCAACCCCCCCCCCCCCACACACCCCACCCTGTGGACCGGGAGAGTGTATCAGTGACGCTGCAGCCTCCCCTCGGGGATAAACTTGTAACTACACGATGCAAAATTGTTCCCAGGTTTAGATATGGAGATAGAGAGAAGATACGATGTAGGAAGTTGGCACAATGGAGGCAGGAAGATGGTTAATATTGTGTGTTTGTGTGTGTTTGACATGAGGCAGTTACTACTGTATGTGTGTTGGGGGGTTGGGATGAGACAGAGAAGAGTCAGAGACAGAGACACAGAGGGAACAGTGTGGAGAGTGGGCGACATGGAGCCGTGGCTACTCCGGTCCTGAACCTCTATTTCTCTCTGTCTCTCAATCGTCTGTGTTGATGGGTTTTATTTCTGCAGAGACTGAGGGCAGGTGTTGGCGCGGGAGGGGCTGGTGTGTGTGTGTGTACAGAATCGAGTGGTTGTGTATCCTGTGTGAGGTTTATGTACGAGAGATCTGTCTCTCTCTCACGCTGTGCCCTTCTCTCGCAGCGCAGTAATACACCCCCTCCTGGGTTGGGTTCATGCTGGAGATCTCCAGGGTGGAGTTCATTTTGTCCGGTGTCTTGGTAATGTTGTAGCCGGATTTAAACTTGTCCTCATATGTGGTTGAATATTGGTTATATCCGATCAATGTGAGGCCTCCCTGATGGGGTTGGATGTACCAGAGCATCATATCAAGGGATTTGTCGTTGTGGCTGCATCTCAAACTCACTGTCTCCCCCTCTCTGGCTGTGACTGTCCGCGGCCTCTGAGTCACCAAAGCTCCCAGTGACAGACCTGCAAAGACAATATAACAGTGAGATCCGCCGACAGGGAATCTGGGCTGAATGTCCTGGGGGGTGTTCAATGGATTACGCACACACACAAAGCGCAATCATCGCGGACAGAGAGAGGGTGTGATATGAAATCTCTGTAGATTTGAGAGTTTACGGGGAATTGAGAGATGTTGAGAGATACTCACAGGGCCAGAGGATGGAGATCAGGGACACAGTGAGAAAGGACATTGTTGGCAGAGACTTGGATTAACATTGGGAACCTCACACCAGAGCTCAGGTTCCTCTCTCTCTCTCATATACACTCTTTCTTTATCTCTTTCTTTAACTCTTTCTTTAACACTCACACTCCCTTTCTCAGTAACTCTCCCCCTCTATCCTCAACGTTGTCTCTCTCACTTTATCTCTGTGAAGCTCTGGAAAAGGAAAGGCTCCAATGACACCAAAGTGTCGGCACCACATCGGAAGTGACCTCTACTCCCCCCCCCCCCACCCACCTTGTGGGACATTGGTTGGAGAGGAGATGTGGGTGGGTGGGGATGTCTTAGTGAAGCTACAGCCTCCCCCAAAGTATGGCCTGGGAACAGTTGCTCATAAAATTAGTCGTTGGTTCGGAGACGTAGAGTGAACAGTGAGGAGAGTGGGTGACATGGAGCCGTGGCTACTCCGGCCCTGAACCTCTATTTCTCTCTGTCTCTCAATCGTCTGTGTTGATGGGTTTTATTTCTGCAGAGACTGAGGGCAGGTGTTGGCGGGGGAGGGGCTGGTGTGTGTGTGTGTGTGTGTATAGAATCGAGTGGTTGTGTATCCTGTGTGAGGTTTATGTACGAGAGATCTGTCTCTCTCTCACGCTGTGCCCTTCTCTCGCAGCGCAGTAATACACCCCCTCCTGGGTTGGGTTCATGTTGGTGATCTCCAGGGTGGAGTTCATGTTGTCAGGTGTCTTGGTAATGTTGTAGCCGGATTTAAACTTGTCCTCATATTCGGTTGAGTATCGGTTATATCCGACCAATGTGAGGCCTCCCTGATGGGGTTGGAGGTACCAGAGCATCGTAATGTCAGTACTGGCAGTATCGTCCTGGTGACAATTCAAAGTCACTGTCTCCCCCTCTCTGGCTGTGACTGTCCGCGGCCTCTGAGTCACCAAAGCTCCCAGTGACAGACCTGCAAAGACAATATAACAATGAGATCGCTCCAACAGGGAATCTGAGCTGAATGTCCTGGGGGGTGTTCAATGGATTACGCACACACCAACAGGGACAGCAATGGAGGCCGGGGCGGTCGGGATGGGAGGATATGAAATCCCTGTGGATTTGAGAGTTTACGGGGATGAGAGAGATGTTGAGAGATACTCACAGGGCCACAGGATGGAGATCAGAGAGACGGTGAGAAAGGACAGACTCATTGTTGGCAGAGACTTGGATTAACATTGGGAACCTCACCCCTTAGTTCTCTCTCTCTCTTCATCCTAACACATTTGCGCACACACTGCTTTTCTCTCTCATATCAACGCCCTCTCTCACTCTGACTCTCTCTCTCTGTCTGTGGACTGCAGCTCTGGCAGATTGAAGGTACCAATGACACCAAAGTATTCGAACTACAGCACAAGAACTCCTCCGCCCCCCCCCCCCCCCCCCCGTTCCCTGGGGTATTGGTGAGTGAATCAATGAGGCTATAGCCTCCCCTAGAGCACGGACTGGTAACTGCAATCTATCGCTGAGATTTCCTTGTGTAGTTGAGATGAATGGAAATCCCAGCTTCATTTGCATACTCTTAAACATGATGGTTAGTTTCCACATGTGTCAAGACACACGGCCGACCAAAATTTATACCCCTGGATGTTTCTGTTTGAAACTCCCTGAAGATCCAAAGATATAGTTTTCAGTGCATTATCAGACACTTCATGTTGCCTTTGCCGAGGAACTAATTCAGTATCAAATTGAAAAATAACATTCAAATCTTAGCCGTGCTGCACATAATCCACCTAAACCGGACTGATATCACTGAGGAAGAACAAAGCTGGTTATTGCTTGAGCATTTGCCTCACCAGCAAATCAACAATTCATACAACAACAAGATTTCATTTATAGAGCGCCTTTCACGTCGAGAGGACGTCCCAAGGCGCTGGACAGTTGGGTCAGGACCCGAGCATTGGGGGGAAATGGTCAGGGTGAGGGGAGGGAAGGGAGGGAGCGAGGAGGGGGAAGAGAGTCGAGAGGGGAGCTGAAGGCTCGGTCAAAGAGAGAGGTCTTGAGACCGGCCTTCAAGGAGGAAAGGGAGGAGGCGGCGAAGGCACTGGGGGATAGAGTTCCAGAGCTTCGGGGCTGAGAGCCTGAAGGCCCGGCCCCGATGGTAGGGCGGTTGGGGCGGGGGATGTGGAGCAGACCGGAGCCAGAGGAACGGAGGGTACGGGCAGGTAGGTAGGGGGATAGTAATTCGGAGAGGTAGGAGGGAGCGAGGCCGTGAATGGCCTTGTAGGTGAGGACGAGGATCTTGAATTCAAGACGATGTTCATTCAAACCTATATTCATGGAATAAATGATCGCCTCATTTTAGAAGCAATTCTGGAAACAACATCAAGAGGTAAGAGAGCAATATTCAACTCAAACTACTTAGCTTCCCTTTATTCAATCTTTGCAAGTTTTGACCCCATGAGGGAGCCAAGGATATTACACCACTAATACCCCGGGCTGCAGAGGTGATTCTGCCGTAATATAGGGGTAAACAAAGACATAGAGCAAATCTATCAGCAGTTAAGTTTTATGCTGAACCATGCAGAGGGTTGCCTGGCGCGCACAGATAGTTTGTGTACAGCAAGTTCTAATACCCAAACTGACCTCTTCCCGAGGATATTCCCATCCTGATATTCTCTGTGCAGCACGGGGTACGAGAACCCTTGGATCTGACTGTCCCGATCCATGCTGGTCTGCAGCTCGATCAGTAAATACTGTCTTACATTCATTCCAGTCGTTTGTCCTGATCCGATACAAAGCTTCTCCCTCTGCCCTGGTGGAGATTTGGTCTCTGGTGTAAGAGATGATCCTAATAATAACATGCCTTGCATTTGATATAGCGCTTTGATGTAACATCTTCTCGACCTCTCAAAGCGCTTCACAGAGTATACTGTAAAGTGAATTGACTGTATGTTTGTGGGTATACAGCAGCCGATTGAGCACAGCAACATCTCACAAACATTCGTGGGTTCAGTTACCAAATTATTATTCTTTTAAGGATTATTATCACCGCTAAAGCAATCCGTTAATCAACTGGCAACCGGGTGCCTAGTTACTGCTCGGTAAACAGAGGCGCGTGGAGAAAAGAAACTTGCCCAATATTTCGCCCTTCAGAGGCGAGTGCTCTAACCCACTGAGCTACAGACTCACAATAGCTTCTTGGGAGGTGGTTAAACACCCCAGGTGTCTGAGTGAGGGGGGGAGGTGAAATAGGGGGAGAGGGGGGAGAGGTGAATGAGGTGAGGGAGGAGGACAAGTTCAATGATGAAGGGGACAAGATCTGAAGGTAGAAGACAGATGTTTGGTCAGCCAGGGCGAAGAAACACACACCCACACACACACTGACCAACTCACTCACCTATTTACTGACTCACTTGCACTCTCAGACTCAAACTCACTGACTCACACACATTCACCGACTCTCACGTTCGTTGACTGGAAGTCAACAAGGCCTCAGAGCCTCCATGGCTGGGTCGTATCTCGGAGCTTCTGTCCAACGGTGGGCAACAATGGCGGAAACAGAAAGTGACCAGCCAGATATAGGAAGTGAGCACCGGGAAACAGGTGTTTGCAGCCAGGAAACGGGAAGCGAGACTGGAAAACAGGACGTAAATAGCCAGCAACCAGAAGAGCACAGACAGGAAACTAGAATTGAGGCTGGGAGACAGGAAGTTGGTACTAATTTTGCTGTCTGTAGTTACCAGTCCGTCCCCTAGTGGAGGCTATGGCCTCATTGACTCACTCTCCCATTCCCACAGGGGGTGGGTTCTTTTGCTGTAGTTCGAATACTTTGGTGTCATTGGTGTCTTCAAACTGCCAGAGCTTCAGTCCACAGACAGAGAGAGAGTCAGACTGAGAGAGGCCATTGATCTGAGAAATAAAAGGAGTGTGTGTGAGACACAGTGTGTGCATACATACATACAGAGACAGAGAAGGACAACTGAGGTGTGAAGTTCCCATTGTTAATCCAAGTCTCTGCCAACAATGAGTCTGTCCTTTTACACTGTCTCTCTGATCTCCATCCTCTGGCCCTGTGAGTATAACTCAACATTAATAATAATAATCCCTCCAAAAAACCAAAAACAATAATTAAATTGGTCATTTTCAATCTACGACTGTTTGTGGGACATTGCTGTGCGCAATTGGCTGCCGCGTTCGCCCACAAATATACAGTCAATTCACTTTACAGTGTGTTCTGTGAAGCGCTTTGGGACGTCCTCCCGACGTGAAAAGCACTATATCAAATGCAAGGATTATTATTATTATATTATTATCTCTCACTTCCCCTCAGGCTCTAAGTACACTGGGATTACATGCGCGCTCTCCCTATCCGCGATGATCGCGCTTTGTGTGCGTAATTCATTGAACACCCCCCAGGACATTCAGCCCAGATTCCCTGTCGGCGGATCTCACTGTTATATTGTCTTTGCAGGTCTGTCACTGGGAGCTTTGGTGACTCAGTGGCCGCGGACAGTCACAGCCAGAGAGGGGGAGACAGTGAGTTTGAATTGTCACCAGGACGACAGCTCCCTTTATACGATGCTCTGGTACATCCAACCCCATCAGGGAGGCCTCACATTGATCGGGTACAATGAACACTCAACCATATATGAGGACAAGTTTAAATCCGGCTACAACATTACCAAGACAACTAATAGAATGAACTCCACCCTGGAGATCTCCAGCATGAACCCAACCCAGGAGGGGGTGTATTACTGCGCTGCGAGAGAAGGGCACAGCGTGAGAGAGAGACAGATCTCTCGTACATAAACCTCACACAGGATACACAACGACTCGATTCTATACACACACACACCAGCCCCTCCCCCGCCAACACCTGCCCTCAGTCTCTGCAGAAATAAAACCCATCAACACAGACGATTGAGAGTCAGAGAGAAATCGAGGTTCAGGGCCGGAGTAGCCACGGCTCCATGTCGCCCACTCTCCACACTGTTCCCTCTGTGTCTCTGAATCTGGGACAATTTAGTGATCTCGTGTTCCTGACCAATACCCCGGGGGAGGCTGTAACTTCACTAAAAGGCTTCTCTTTCCCCACATCTCAAACCTCCCACCGATGCCCCACTGGTGGGTGGGGCACGAGACCCACTTCCGATGTAGAATCATAGATTATACAGCGCAGGTGGAGGCCATTCGGCTCATCGTGTCTGTGCCGGTCTTTGAAAAGAGCTTCCAATTCAACCCCACTCCCCGCCTCTGCAAACCTGCAAACTTGTCCCCCCCAAATTTGCTTCTCCCTTAAAAGTTGTTATCGAATGGGCTTCCACCATCCTCTGTGGCAATCCATTCCGGAGCCCAACAACTCGCTGTGTAAAAACATGTCTCTTCATTTCCCCTCTGTTTCTTTTAACAACTATTTTAAATTGGTGTCCTCCGGTTACCGACCCACCCGCCAGTGCAATAGTTTCTCCTTGTTCACCCCATCAAATACCTTCATAATTTGGAAAACCTCTATTCAGTCTCTTCTTCACCTTCTCTATTCAAATTAGAATAATCCTCGCTTCTCCGGCTTCTTCTGATATCCGAAGTCCCTCATTCCTTGTATTTTCCTGGTAAATCTCCTTTGCACTCTCTCCGATGCCTTAACATGATTTCTAAAGTGTGGTGCCCAGAACTGAACACAGTCTCTGGCTGACCCTAACCAGTGACTTTACAAAGGTTAATCATAACGTCCCTACTTGTATTCTATGCCACTATTTTTAAAGCCGAGTTTCCCTTATGTTTTCTATAAAATAGCTTTATCTACCTGTCCTGCCACCTTCAAACATTTACTTATATGAACACTGATGTCTCTCTATTCCTTCACCTCCTTTAAAATTCTACCATGAGCTTATATTACCATTAATCTTTCTTCCTCCAAAATCCATCACTTGGGATTTATCCACATGAAACTTCATCTGCCCCGTGTCTGCCCATATTACCAGGCTGCCAATGTCCATTTGCAGTCGGCTACTATCCTCCTCACGGTTTACTGCTATTACTAACTTAGTATCATCTGCAAACTTGGAAATTATACTCTCTATAGCCAAGTCCTGGTCATTTATACAGATCAGAAACAGCAGTGGTCCCAATACTGAGCCCTGGGGACACCACTGCACACTTCCCTCCAGTCAGGATAGAACTGTTCACCACCCACCACTCTCTGCTTTCTGTCTCCCAACCAGTTCTGTATCCGCTGCCCCTGTCCCTTTAATACCGAGGGCTTCTATGTTGATTACTTGTCTCTTATATGGAATTTTATCAAACGCCTTTTGAAAATACATATAAACTACATCAACTGCACTAAGTTCATCCACACTCTCCGTCACTTCATCAAAATTACATACATAAACCTGACACTGGATACACGACTCAATTTACCAGACACACAAAGAAACCAACACCTCCCCAACATCTCCACCTCCCACTAATGTCCCACTGGGGGAGGGGTGGGGGGAGGCAGAGAGACGCGCTTCCGCTTTGGGGTCATTAATGTTTTTACGCTGCCGAGTGTGAGAGATAGAGACAGAGCCAATGTGTGAGAGACATTTAGAAAGACAGAGAGGAACCTGAGCTCTGGTGTGAGGTTCCCAATGTTAATCCAAGTCTCTGCCAACAATGAGTCTGTCCTTTCTCACTGTCTCTCTGATCTCCATCCTCTGGCCCTGTGAGTATCTCTCAACATCTCCCTCATCCCCGTAAACTCTCAAATCCACAGGGATTTCATATCACACCTCACTCTGTCCGCGATGATCGCGCTTTGTGTGTGTGCGTAATCCATTGAACACCCCCCAGGACATTCAGCCCAGATTCCCTGTCGGCGGATATCATTGTTATATTGTCTTTGCAGGTCTGTCACTGGGAGCTTTGGTGACTCAGTTGCCGCGGACAGTCACAGCCAGAGAGGGGGAGACAGTGAGTTTTACATGTAACCAGAATGACAGTGCCCTTAATACAATGCTCTGGTACCTCCAACCCCATCAGGGAGGCCTCACATTGATCGGATATGCTGTTCTGTCAAACCCAACGTATGAGAAAGGCTTTGAATCTGGTTACAACATTACACAGAGTAATGACAAGAAGAAATCATCCCTGGAGATCTCCAGCATAAACCCAACCCAGGAGGGGGTGTATTACTGCGCTGCGAGAGAAGGGCACAGCGTGAGAGAGAGACAGATCTCTCGTACATAAACCTCACACAGGATACACAACGACTCGATTCTATACACACACACACACACACCAGCCCCTCCCCCACCAACACCTGCCCTCAGTCTCTGCAGAAATAAAACCCATCAACACAGACGATTGAGGACAGAGAGAAATAGAGGTTCAGGGCCGGAGTAGCCACGGCTCCATGTCGCCCACTCTCCACACTGTTCCCTCTGTGTCTCTGAATCTGGGACCAATTTAGTGATCTTGTGTTCCTGACCGATACCCCGGGGGAGGCTGTAACTTCACTAAAAGGCTTCCCTTTCCTCTCACCTCAAACCTCCCGCCTCACTTTCAGGTAACGCATTCCAGATGCATCTGTCTCTATCTCTGAATTTGGAACCAATTTTGGGACCCGCTGTACCCAGTTCATACCCCGGGGGAGGCTGTAGCTACACTAAGACACCTCCCCTCCTCCCCAGCTCCACCTCCCATCACTGGGGGGAGGTGAGGCCCACTTCCGATGTGCAGACTTTACTCTGTCAGAGCTTCATTCCAGAGACATAGAGAGAGGGAGAGACAGAGAGACAGTGACAGAGAGAGGAACCTGAGCTCTGGTGTGAAGTTCCCAATGTTAATCCAAGTCTCTGCCAACAATGAGTCTGTCCTTTCTCACTGTCTATCTGATCTCCATCCTCTGGCCCTGTGAGTATCTCTCAACATCTCTCAATTCCCTTCAGGCTCCCAAATACACTGGGATTTCATATCATCCTCCACTCAACATCACCCCTTCGCCTCTATTGATGGATGTCCGCGATGATCCCGCTTTGTGTGTGTGTGTGTAATCCATTGATCACCTCCTTTCAGCCCAGATTCCCTGTCGGAGCGATCTCACTGTTATATTGTCTTTGCAGGTCTGTCACTGGGAGCTTTGGTGACTCAGAGGCCGCGGACAGTCACAGCCAGAGAGGGGGAGACAGTGAGTTTGAATTGTCACCAGAAGGACACAGCCTATCAAACAATGCTGTGGTACCTCCAACCCCATCAGGGAGGCCTCACATTGATTGGATACGGTTATGCGTCAAACCCAACGATGGAGGATGCTTACAAACTTGAGTACGAAGTTAAACAGACAGACGATTATAAGAACTGTTCCCTGGAGATCAAGAAGGCAACCCAGGAGGGGGTGTATTACTGCGCTGCGAGAGAAGGGCACAGCGTGAGAGAGAGACAGATCTCTCGTACATAAACCTCACACAGGATACACAACGACTCGATTCTATACACACACACACCAGCCCCTCCCGCGCCAACACCTGCCCTCAGTCTCTGCAGAAATAAAACCCATCAACACAGACGATTGAGAGACAGAGAGAAATCGAGGTTCAGGGCCGGAGTAGCCACGGCTCCATGTCGCCCACTCTCCACACTGTTCCCTCTGTGTCTCTGAATCTGGGACCAATTTAGTGATCTCGTGTTCCTGACCAATACCCCGGGGGAGGCTGTAACTTCACTAAAAGGCTTCCCTTTCCCCACATCTCAAACCTCCCACCAATGTCCCACTGGTGGGTGGGGCACGAGACCGATGTAGAATCACAGAATTATACAGCGCAGATGGAGGCCATTCAGCTCATTGTGTCTGTGCCGGTCTTTGAAAAGAGCTTCCAATTCAACCCCACTCCCCCCTCTCACCCCATAACCTGCAAACTTGTCCTCCACAAATAGGTATCTACTTGTCTCATAAAAGCTGTTATCGAATGGGTTTCCACCAGCCTTTCAGGCAACGCATTACAGATGCATCTGTGTCCCTATCTCTGAATTTGGAACCAATTTTGGGACCCGCTGTACCCAGTTCATACCCTGGGGTAGGCTGTAGCTTCACTAAGACACCTCCCCTCCTCCCCAGCTCCACCTCCCATCACTGGGGGGAGGTGAGGTCCACTTCCGATGTGGTACAGACTTTATTCTGCCAGAGCTTCATTCCAGAGACATAGAGAGAGGGAGAGACAGAGAGACACAGATAGAGAGAGGAACCTGTGCTCTGGTGTGAGGTTCCCAAAGTTAATCCAAGTCTCTGCCAACAATGAGTCTGTCCTTTCTCACTGTCTCTCTGATCTCCAACCTCTGGCCCTGTGAGTATCTCTCAACATCTCTCAATTCCCCTCAGGCTCCCAAATACACTGGGATTTCATATCATCCTCCCCTCTCTATGTCTGAGAAGATCCGGCTCTGTGTATGTGTGTGTATGTGTATGTGTGAGTGTGTGCGCCCGTATGTGTATGTAATTCCGGGGATCAGACCAGGACATTCCCTGTGGGCAGGATGATGGATGTTATATTGTCTTTGCAGGTCTGTCACTGGGAGCTTTGGTGACTCAGGAGCCCCGGACAGTCACAGCCAGAGAGGGGGAGACAGTGACTTTGAGATGTTCCCAGCATGACAGTGCCCTTAATACAATGCTCTGGTACGTCCAACCCCATCAGGGAGGCCTCACATTGATCGGATATAACCGAGCCTCAACCACCTATGAGGACAAGTTTAAATCCGGCTACAACATTACCAAGACACCTGACAGAATGAACTCCACCCTGGAGATCTCCAACATCAACCCAACCCAGGAGGGGGTGTATTACTGCGCTGCGAGAGAAGGGCACAGCGTGAGAGAGAGACAGATCTCTCGTACATAAACCTCACACAGGATACACAACCACTCGATTCTATACACACACACCAGCCCCTCCCGCGCCAACACCTGCCCTCAGTCTCTGCAGAAATAAAATCCATCAACACAGACGATTGAGAGACAGAGAGAAATAGAGGTTCAGGGCCGGAGTAGCCACGGCTCCATGTCGCCCACTCTCCACACTGTTCCCTCTACGTCTCCGAGCCAACGACTAATTTTATGAGCAACTGTTCCCAGGCCATACTTTGGTGGAGGCTGTAGCTTCACTAAGACAAACCCACTCCCCCACATCTCCTCTCCAACCAATGTCCCACAAGGTGGGTGGGGGGTGGGTGGGGGGAGAGGCCACTTCCGATTTGGTGCCGACACTTTGGTGTCATTGGAGCTTTCCTTATCCAGAGCTTCATTCCACAGAGATAGAGTGAGAGAGACAATGTTTAGGATTGAGGTGGCGAGTTATTGGGAAAGTTAACCCAAAAGTGAGAGTGTGAATGTTAAAGAGTGAGTGTATGTGAGAGAGAGAGAGGAACCTGAGCTCTGGTGTGAGGTTCCCAATGTTAATCCAAGTCTCTGCCAACAATGAGTCTGTCCTTTCTCACTGTCTCTCTGATCTCCATCCTCTGGCCCTGTGAGTATCTCTCAACATCTCTCTCATCCCCGTAAACTCTCAAATCCACAAGGAATTCATATCACATCCTCTCTCTGTCCGCGATGATCGCGCTTTGTGTGTGTGCGTAATCCATTGAACACCCCCCAGGACATTCAGCCCAGATTCCGTGTCGGCGGATCTCACTGTTATATTGTCTTTGCAGGTCTGTCACTGGGAGCTTTTGTGACTCAGAGGCCGCGGACAGTCACAGCCAGAGAGGGGGAGACAGTGACTTTGAGATGTTACCAGAATAACACTAAATATGAAACAATGCTCTGGTACCTCCAACCCGATCAGGGAGGCCTCACATTGATCGGATATGCTGTTCTGTCAAACCCAACGTATGAGAAAGGCTTTGAATCTGGTTACAACATTACACAGAGTAATGACAAGAAGAAATCATCCCTGGAAATCTCCAGCATGAACCCAACCCAGGAGGGGGTGTATTACTGCGCTGCGAGAGAAGGGCACAGCGTGAGAGAGAGACAGATCTCTCGTACATAAACCTCACACAGGATACACGACTCGATTCTATACACACACACACCAGCCCCTCCCCCGCCAACACCTGCCCTCAGTCTCTGCAGAAATAAAACCCATCAACACAGACGATTGCGAGACAGAGAGAAATCGAGGTTCAGGGCCGGAGTAGCCACGGCTCCATGTCGCCCACTCTCCACACTGTTCCCTCTGTGTCTCTGAATCTGGGACCAATTTAGTGATCTCGTGTTCCTGACCAATACCCCGGGGGAGGCTGTAACTTCACTAAAAGGCTTCCCTTTCCCCTCATCTCAAACCTCCCACCAATGCCTCACTTTCAGGCAACGCATTACAGATGCATCTGTGTCTCTATCTCTGAATTTGGAACCAATTTTGGGACCCGCTGTACCCAGTTCATACCCCGGGGGAGGCTGTAGCTTCACTAAGACACCTCCCCTCCTCCCCAGCTCCACCTCCCATCACTGGGGGGAGGTGAGGCCCACTTCCGATGTGGTGCAGACTTTACTCTGTCTGAGCTTCATTCCAGAGACATAGAGAGAGGGAGAGACAGAGAGACAGTGACAGAGAGAGGAACCTGAGCTCTGGTGTGAGGTTCCCAATGTTAATCCAAGTCTCTGCCAACAATGAGTCTGTCCTTTCTCACTGTCTCTCTGATCTCCATCCTCTGGCCCTGTGAGTATCTCTCAACATCTCTCTCATCCCCGTAAACTCTCAAATCCACAGGGATTTCATATCACACCCTCGCTCTATCGGTGATGATCGCTTTGTGTTTGTGCGTAATCCATTGAACACCCCCCAGGACATTCAGCCCAGATTCCCTGTCGGAGGGATCTCATTGTTATATTGTCTTTGCAGGTCTGTCACTGGGAGTTTTGGTGACTCAGGGGCCGCGGACAGTCACAGCCACAGAGGGGGAGACAGTGAGTTTTACATGTTATCAGAATGACAGTGCCCTTGATACAATGCTCTGGTACATCCAACCCCACCAGGGAGGCCTCACATTGATCGCATATATCTATATGTCCCCAACGTATGAGAAAGGCTTTGAATCCGGCTACAACATGACAAAGACAACTAATGACAAGGAATCCACCCTGGAGATCTCCAGCTTGAACCCAACCCAGGAGGGGGTGTATTACTGCGCTGCGAGAGAAGGGCACAGCGTGAGAGAGAGACAGATCTCTCGTACATAAACCTCACACAGGATACACAACCACTCGATTCTATACACACACACACACACCAGCCCCTCCCCCGCCAACACCTGCCCTCAGTCTCTGCAGAAATAAAACCCATCAACACAGACGATTGAGAGACAGAGAGAAATCGAGGTTCAGGGCCGGAGTAGCCACGGCTCCATGTCGCCCACTCTCCACACTGTTCCCTCTACGTCTCCGAACCAACGACTAATTTTATGACCAACTGTTCCCAGGCCATACTTTGGGGGAGGCTGTAGCTTCACTAAGACACCCCCACTCCCCCACATCTCCTCTCCAACCAATGTCCCACAAGGTGGGTGGGGGTGGGTGGGGGGAGAGGTCACTTCCGATTTGGTGCCGACACTTTGGTGTCATTGGAGACTTTCCTTTTCCAGAGCTTCATTCCACAGAGATAGAGTGAGAGAGACAATGTTTAGGATTGAGGGGGAGAGTTATTGAGAAAGTTAACCCAAAAGCGAGAGTGTGAATGTTAAAGAGTGAGTGTATGTGAGAGAGAGAGAGGAACCTGAGCTCTGGTGTGAGGTTCCCAATGTTAATCCAAGTCTCTGCCAACAATGTCCTTTCTCACTGTCTCTCTGATCTCCATCCTCTGGCCCTGTGAGTATCTCTCAACATCTCTCTCATCCCCGTAAACTCTCAAATCCACTGGGAATTCATATCACACCCTCTCTCTGTCCGCGATGATCGCGCTTTGTGTGTGTGCGTAATCCATTGAACACCCCCCAGGACATTCAGCCCAGATTCCCTGTCGGCGGATCTCATTGTTATATTGTCTTTGCAGGTCTGTCACTGGGAGCTTTGGTGACTCAGTGGCCGCGGACAGTCACAGCCAGAGAGGGGGAGACAGTGACTTTGAATTGTCACCAGGACGACAGCTCTCTTACTGTGATGCTCTGGTACATCCAACCCCATCAGGGAGGCCTCACATTGATCGGATATAACCAATATTCAACCACATATGAGGACAAGTTTAAATCCGGCTACAACATTACCAAGACACCGGACAGAATGAACTCCACCCTGGAGATCTCCAGCGTGAACCCAACCCAGGAGGGGGTGTATTACTGCGCTGCGAGAGAAGGGCACAGCGTGAGAGAGAGACAGATCTCTCGTACATAAACCTCACACAGGATACACAACCACTCGATTCTATACACACACACACACACCAGCCGCTCCCCCGCCAACACCTGCCCTCAGTCTCTGCAGAAATAAAACCCATCAACACAGACGATTGAGAGACAGAGAGAAATCGAGGTTCAGGGCCGGAGTAGCCACGGCTCCATGTCGCCCACTCTCCACACTGTTCACTCTACGTCTCTGAATCTGGGACCAATTTTGTGATCTCGTGTTCCTGACCAATACCCCGGGGGAGGCTGTAACTTCACTCGGTTAGTTCCTGGGATGAGTGGACTGACCTATGAGGAGAGACTGAATAAACTGGGACTGTATTTTCTGGAGTACAGAAGAATTAGGGGGATCTTATTAAAACATATAAGATTATTAAAGGGCTGATAAAGTAGACACTGAGGGTCTGTTTCCCCGGTGGGAGAATCTATAACCGGGGGTCACAGTCTTAACATTAAGGGTCAGCCTTTTAGAACAGAGTTGAGGAAACATTTCTTCACTCAGAGGGCAGTGACTTTATGGAATCCACTCCCCCAGAAGGCTGTAGATGTCAGTCCTTGAACATCTTCAAGGCTGAGACTGAGAGATGTTTAAAAAATAGAGGGATTAGCGGATATGGGGATAGAGCAGGTAATTAGAGTTAGGTCTGAAGATCAGCTGTGATCTTATCAAATGGCGGTGCAGCTCGAGGGGCCGAATGGCCGACTCCTGCTCCTAATTCTTATGTTCTTATGTTCACTCACAGGCTTCCCTTTCCCCACAAAAGAGCTTCCAATTCAACCCCACTCCCCCGCTCTCTCCCCATAACCTGCAAACTTGTCCTCCCCAAATAGTTATCTACTTCGCCCTTAGAAGCTGTTATCGAATGGGCTTCCACCAGCCTTTCAGGTAATGCATTCCAGATGCATCTCTATCTCTGAATTTGGCACCAATTTTGGGACTCGCTGTACCCAGTTCATACCCTGGGGGAGGCTGTAGCTTCACTAAGACACGTCCCCTCCTCCCCAGCTCCACCTCCCATCACTGGGGGGAGGTGAGGCCCACT
The DNA here is from genome assembly GCF_018977255.1 of Callorhinchus milii. Classification (NCBI taxonomy): domain Eukaryota; kingdom Metazoa; phylum Chordata; class Chondrichthyes; order Chimaeriformes; family Callorhinchidae; genus Callorhinchus; species Callorhinchus milii. Next base: position 119,622 of record NW_024704836.1, read on the forward strand.
TCCGATGTGGTGCTGACTTTACTCTGTCAGAGCTTCATTCCAGAGACATAGAGAGAGGGAGAGACAGAGAGACAGTGACAGAGAGAGGAACCTGAGCTCTGGTGTGAGGTTCCCAATGTTAATCCAAGTCTCTGCCAACAATGAGTCTGTCCTTTCTCACTGTCTCTCTGATCTCCATCCTTTGGCCCTGTGAGTATCTCTCAACATCTCTCTCATCCCCATAAACTCTCAAATCCACAGGGAATTCATATCACACCCTCTCTCTGTCCGCGATGATCGCACTTTGTGTGTGTGCGTAATCCATTGAACACCCCCCAGGACATTCAGCCCAGATTCCCTGTCGGCGGATCTCATTGTTATATTGTCTTTGCAGGTCTGTCACTGGGAGCTTTGGTGACTCAGAGGCCGCGGACAGTCACAGCCAGAGAGGGGGAGACAGTGACTTTGAGATGTAGCCACAACGACAAATCCCTTGATACGATGCTTTGGTACATCCAACCCCATCAGGGAGGCCTCACATTGATTGGATATAATGAATACTCAACCGTATATGAGGATAGGTTTAAATCCGGCTACAACATTACCAAAACACCCAACAACATGAACTCCACCCTGGAGATCACCAACATCAACCCAACCCAGGAGGGGGTGTATTACTGCGCTGCGAGAGAAGGGCACAGCGTGAGAGAGAGACAGATCTCTCGTACATAAACCTCACACAGGATACACAACGACTCGATTCTATACACACACACACACACCAGCCCCTCCCCCGCCAACACCTGCCCTCAGTCTCTGCAGAAATAAAACCCATCAACACAGACGATTAATAGACAGAGAGAAATCGAGGTTCAGGGCCGGAGTAGCCACGGCTCCATGTCGCCCACTCTCCACACTGTTCCCTCTGTGTCTCTGTCTCTGAATCTGGGACCAATTTTGTGATCTCGTGTTCCTGCCCAATACCCCGGGGGAGGCTGTAACTTCACTGAAAGTCTTCCCTTTCCCCACAACTCAAACCTCCCACCAATGCCCCACTGTTGGGTGGGGCACGAGAGCCACTTCCAATGTAGAATGATAGAATTATACAGCGCAGATGGAGGCCATTCGCCTCATCGTGTCTGTGTCGGTCTTTGAAAAGAGCTTCCAATTCAACCCCACTCCCCCACTCTCTCCCCATAACCAGCAAACTTGTCCTCCCCAAATAGGTATCTACTTGTCTCATAAAAGCTGTTATCGAATGGGCTTCCACCAGCCTTTCAGGCAACGCATTACAGATGCATCTGTGTCCCTATCTCTGAATTTGGAACCAATTTTGGGACCCGCTGTACCCAGTTCATACCCCGGGGGAGGTTGTAGCTACACTAAGACACGTCCCCTCCTCCCCAGCTCCACCTCCCATCACTGGGGGGAGGTGTGGCCCACTTCCGATGTGGTGCAGATTTTACTCTGTCAGAGCTTCATTCCAGAGACATAGAGAGAGGGAGAGACAGAGAGACACAAACAGAGAGAGGAACCTGAGCTCTGGTGTGAGGATCCCAATGTTAATCCAAGTCTCTGCCAACAATGAGTCTGTCCTTTCTCACTGTCTCTCTGATCTCCATCCTCTGGCACTGTGAGTATCTCTCAACATCTCTCTCATCCCCGTAAACTCTCAAATCCACAGGGATTTCATATCACACCTCTCTCTGTACGCGATGATCGCGCATTGTGTGTGTGCGTAATCCATTGAACACCCCCAGGACATTCAGCCCAGATTCCCTGTCGGCGGATCTCATTGTTATATTGTCTTTGCAGGTCTGTCACTGGGAGCTTTGGTGACTCAGTTGCCGCGGACAGTCACAGCCAGAGAGGGGGAGACAGTGACTTTGAGATGTTACCAGAAGGACAGTGCCCTTAATACAATGCTGTGGTACCTCCAACCCCATCAGGGAGGCCTCACATTGATTGGATACGGTTATGCGTCAAACCCAACGATGGAGGATGCTTACAAACTTGACTACGAAGTTAAACAGACAGACGACTATAAGAACTGTTCCCTGGAGATCAAGAAGGCAACCCAGGAGGGGGTGTATTACTGCGCTGCGAGAGAAGGGCACAGCGTGAGAGAGAGACAGATCTCTCGTACATAAACCTCACACAGGATACACAACGACTCGATTCTATACACACACACACCAGCCCCTCCCGCGCCAACACCTGCCCTCAGTCTCTGCAGAAATAAAACCCATCAACACAGACGATTGAGAGACAGAGAGAAATCGAGGTTCAGGGCCGGAGTAGCCACGGCTCCATGTCGCCCACTCTCCACACTGTTCCCTCTGTGCCTCTGTCTCTGAATCTGGGACCAATTTTGTGATCTCGTGTTCCTGACCAATACCCCGGGGGAGGCTGTAACTTCACTAAAAGGCTTCCCTTTCCCCACATCTCAAACCTCCCACCAATGCCCCACTGGTGGGTGGGGCACGAGACCGATGTAGAATCACAGAATTATACAGCGCAGATGGAGGCCATTCGGCTCATTGTGTCTGTGCCGGTCTTTGAAAAGAGCTTCCAATTCAACCCCACTCCCCCGCTCTCTCCCCATAACCTGCAAACTTGTCCTCCACAAATAGGTATCTACTTGTCTCATAAAAGCTGTTATCGAATGGGCTTCCACCAGCCTTTCAGGCAACGCATTACAGATGCATCTGTGTCCCTATCTCTGAATTTGGAACCAATTTTGGGACCCGCTGTACCCAGTTCATACCCTGGGGGAGGCTGTAGCTACACTAAGACACCTCCCCTCGTCCCCAGCTCCACCTCCCATCACAGTGGGGAGGTGAGGTCCACTTCCGATGTGGTACAGACTTTACTCTGCCAGAGCTTCATTCCAGAGACATAGAGAGAGGGAGAGACAGAGAGACACAGATAGAGAGAGGAACCTGTGCTCTGGTGTGAGGTTCCCAAAGTTAATCCAAGTCTCTGCCAACAATGAGTCTGTCCTTTCTCACTGTCTCTCTGATCTCCATCCTATGGCCCTGTGAGTATCTCTCAACATCTCTCAATTCCCCTCAGGCTCCCAAATACACTGGGATTTCATATCATCCTCCCCTCTCTATGTCTGAGAAGATCCGGCTCTGTGTATGTGTGTATGTGTATGTGTGAGGGTGTGCGCCCGTATGTGTATGTAATTCCGGGAATCAGACCAGAACATTCCCTGTGGTCAGGATGACGGATGTTATATTGTCTTTGCACGTCAGTCACTGGGAGCTTTGGTACTCAGGAGCCGCGGACAGTCACAGCCAGAGAGGGGGAGACAGTGACTTTGAGATGTAGCCACAACGACAAATCCCTTAACATGATGCTTTGGTACATCCAACCCCATCAGGGAGGCCTCACATTGATCGGATATAACCAAGCCTCAACCACCTATGAGGACAAGTTTAAATCCGGCTACAACATTACCAAGACACCAGACAGAATGAACTCCACCCTGGAGATCTCCAACATCAACCCAACCCAGGAGGGGGTGTATTACTGCGCTGCGAGAGAAGGACACAGCGTGAGAGAGAGACAGATCTCTCGTACATAAACCTCACACAGGATACACAACGACTCGATTCTATACACACACACACCAACCCCTCCCCCGCCAACACCTGCCCTCAGTCTCTGCAGAAATAAAACCCATCAACACAGACGATTGAGAGACAGAGAGAAATAGAGGTTCAGGGCCGGAGTAGCCACGGGTCCATGTCGCCCACTCTCCACACTGTTCCCTCTACGTCTCCGAGCCAACGACTAATTTTATGAGCAACTGTTCCCAGGCCATACTTTGGTGGAGGCTGTAGCTTCACTAAGACAAACCCACTCCCCCACATCTCCTCTCCAACCAATGTCCCACAAGGTGGGTGGGGGTGGGTGGGGGAGAGGCCACTTCCGATTTGGTGCCGACACTTTGGTGTCATTGGAGCTTTCCTTATCCAGAGCTTCATTCCACAGAGATAGAGTGAGAGAGACAATGTTTAGGATTGAGGTGGCAAGTTATTGAGAAAGTTAACCCAAAAGTGAGAGTGTGAATGTTAAAGAGTGAGTGTATGTGAGAGAGAGAGAGGAACCTGAGCTCTGGTGTGAGGTTCCCAATGTTAATCCAAGTCTCTGCCAACAATGAGTCTGTCCTTTCTCACTGTCTCTCTGATCTCCATCCTCTGGCCCTGTGAGTATCTCTCAACATCTCTCTCATCCCCGTAAACTCTCAAATCCACAAGGAATTCATATCACATCCTCTCTCTGTCCGCGATGATCGCGCTTTGTGTGTGTGCGTAATCCATTGAACACCCCCCAGGACATTCAGCCCAGATTCCCTGTCGGCGGATCTCACTGTTATATTGTCTTTGCAGGTCTGTCACTGGGAGCTTTGGTGACTCAGAGGCCGCGGACAGTCACAGCCAGAGAGGGGGAGACAGTGACTTTGAATTGTCACCAGGACGACAGCTCTCTTACTGTGATGCTCTGGTACATCCAACCCCATCAGGGAGGCCTCACATTGATCGGGTATGTCGTTAACTCAGCGATAACGTATGAGAAATCTGGCCACAACATTACCAAGACACCTGACAACATGAACTCCACCCTGGAGATCTCCAGCATAAACCCAACCCAGGACGGGGTGTATTACTGCGCTGCAAGAGAAGGGCAAAGCGTGAGAGAGACAGATCTCTCGTACATAAACCTTACACAGGATACCCAACCACTCGATTCTATACACACACACACCAGCCCCTCCCACGCTAACACCTGCCCTCAGTCTCTGCAGAAATAAAACGCATCAACACAGACGATTGAGAGACAGAGAGAAATAGAGGTTCAGGGCCGGAGTAGCCACGGCTCCATGTCGCCCACTCCACACTGTTCCCTCTGTGTCTCTGAATCTGGGACCAATTTTGTGATCTGTGTTCCTGACCAATACCCCGGGGGAGGCTGTAACTTCACTCGGTTAGTTCCTGGGATGAGGGAACTGACCTATGAGGAGAGGCTGAATAAACTGGGACTGTATTTTCTGGAGTACAGAAGAATTAGGGGGGATCTTATTAAAACATATAAGATTATTAAAGGGCTGATAAAGTAGACACTGAGGGTCTGTTTCCCCGGTGGGAGAATCTATAACCGGGGGTCACAGTCTTAACATTAAGGGTCAGCCTTTTAGAACAGAGTTGAGGAAACATTTCTTCATTCAGAGGGCAGTGACTTTATGGAATCCACTCCCCCAGAAGGCTGTAGATGTCAGTCCTTGAACATCTTCAAGGCTGAGACTGATAGATGTTTAAAAAATAGAGGGATTAGTGGATATGGGGATAGAGCAGGTAATTAGAGTTAGGTCAGAAGATCAGCCATGATCTTATCAAATGGCGGGGCAGCTCGAGGGGCCAAATGACCGACTTCTGCTCCTAATTCTTATGTTCTTATGTTCACTCACAGGCTTCCCTTTCCCCACAAAAGAGCTTCCAATTCAACCCCAATCCCCCGCTCTCTCTCCATAACCTGCAAACTTGTCCTCCCCAAATAGTTATCTGCTTCTCCCTGAGAAGCTGTTATCGAATGGGCTTCCACCAGCCTTTCAGGCAACGCATTCCAGATGCATCTGTGTCTCTATCTCTGAATTTGGCACCAATTTTGGGACCCGCTGTACCCAGTTCATACCCCGGGGGAGGCTGTAGCTTCACTAAGACACCTCCCCTCCTCCCCAGCTCCACCTCCCATCACTGGGGGGAGGTGAGGCCCACTTCCGATGTGGTGCAGACTTTACTCTGTCAGAGCTTCATTCCAGAGACATAGAGAGAGGGAGAGACAGAGAGACAGTGACAGAGAGAGGAACCTGAGCTCTGGTGTGAGGTTCCCAATGTTAATCCAAGTCTCTGCCTCAATGAGTCTGTCCTTTCTCACCGTCTCTCTGATCTCCATCCTCTGGCCCTGTGAGTATCTCTCAACATCTCTCTCATCCCCGTAAACTCTCAAATCCACAGGGATTACATATCACACCCTCTCTCTGTCCGCCATGATTGCGCTTTGTGTGTGTGCGTAATCCATTGAACACCCCCCAGGACATTCAGCACAGATTCCCTGTCGGCGGATCTCATTGTTATATTGCCTTTGCAGGTCTGTCACTGGGAGCTTTGGTGACTCAGAGGCCGCGGACAGTCACAGCCAGAGAGGGGGAGACAGTGAGTTTGAGATGTAGCCACAACGACAAATCCCTTGATATGATGCTTTGGTACATCCAACCCCATCAGGGAGGCCTCACATTGATTGGATATAATGAATACTCAACTGTATATGAGGACAAGTTTAAATCCGGCTACAACATTACCAAGACACCTGACAACATGAACTCCACCCTGGAGATCACCAACATCAACCCAACCCAGGAGGGGGTGTATTACTGCGCTGCGAGAAGGGCACAGCGTGAGAGAGAGACAGATCTCTCGTACATAAACCTCACACAGGATACACAACGACTTGATTCTATACACACACACACACGCCAGCCCCTCCCCCGCCAACACCTGCCCTCAGTCTCTGCAGAAATAAAACCCATCAACACAGACGATTAGGAGACAGGGAGAAATCGAGGTTCAGGGCCGGAGTAGCCACGGCTCCATGTCGCCCACTCTCCACACTGTTCCCTCTGTGTCTCTGTCTCTGAATCTGGGACCAATTTTGTGATCTCGTGTTCCTGCCCAATACCCCGGGGGAGGCTGTAACTTCACTAAAAGTCTTCCCTTTCCCCACAACTCAAACCTCCCACCAATGCCCCACTGGTGGGTGGGGCACGAGAGCCACTTCCAGTGTAGAATGATAGAATTATACAGCGCAGATGGAGGCCATTCGGCTCATCGTGTCTGTGTCGGTCTTTGAAAAGAGCTTCCAATTCAACCCCACTCCCCCACTCTCTCCCCATAACCTGCAAACTTGTCCTCCCCAAATAGTTATCTGCTTCTCCCTTAAAAGCTGTTATCGAATGGGCTTCCACCAGCCTTTCAGGCAACGCATTCCAGATGCATCTGTGTCTCTATCTCTGAATTTGGAACCAATTTTGGGACCCGCTGTACCCAGTTCATACCCCGGGGGAGGCTGTAGCTTCACTAAGACACCTCCCCTCCTCCCCAGCTCCACCTCCCATCACTGGGGGGAGGTGAGGCCCACTTCCGATGTGGTGCAGACTTTACTCTGTCAGAGCTTCATTCCAGAGACATAGAGAGAGGGAGAGACAGAGAGACACAAACAGAGAGAGGAACCTGAGCTCTGGTGTGAGGTTCCCAATGTTAATCCAAGTCTCTGCCAACAATGAGTCTGTCCTTTCTCACTGTCTCTCTGATCTCCATCCTCTGGCCCTGTGAGTATCTCTCAACATCTCTCTCATCCCCGTAAACTCTCAAATCCACAGGGATTTCATATCACACCTCTCTCTGTCCGCGATGATCGCGCTTTGTGTGTGTGCGTAATCCATTGAACACCCCCCAGGACATTCAGCCCAGATTCCCTGTCGGCGGATCTCACTGTTATATTGTCTTTGCAGGTCTGTCACTGGGAGCTTTGGTGACTCAGAGGCCGCGGACAGTCACAGCCAGAGAGGGGGAGACAGTGACTTTGAATTGTCACCAGAATAACACAGCCTATCAAACAATGCTCTGGTACCTCCAACCCGATCAGGGAGGCCTCACATTGATCGGATATGCTGTTCTGTCAAACCCAACGTATGAGAAAGGCTTTCAATCTGGGTACAACATTACACAGAGAGATGACAAGAAGAAATCATCCCTGGAGATCAAGAACCCAACCCAGGAGGGGGTGTATTACTGCGCTGCGAGAGAAGGGCACAGCGTGAGAGAGAGACAGATCTCTCGTACATAAACCTCACACAGGATACACAACGACTCGATTCTATACACACACACACACACCAGCCCCTCCCCCGCCAACACCTGCCCTCAGTCTCTGCAGAAATAAAACCCATCAACACAGACGATTGAGAGACAGAGAGAAATCGAGGTTCAGGGCCGGAGTAGCCACGGCTCCATGTCGCCCACTTTCCACACTGTTCCCTCTACGTCTCCGAACCAACGACTACTTTTATGACCTCTTATTCCCGGGCAATACTTTGGGGGAGGCTATAGTTTCACTAAGACACCCCCATTCCCCCACATCTCCTCTCCAACCAATGTCCCAGTAGGTGGGTGGGTGGGTGGTGGGAGGGAGTGGCCACTTCCGATGTGGTGCTGACACTTTGGTGTCATTGAAGCCTTTCCTTTCCAGAGCTTCATTCCACAGAGATAGAGTGAGAGAGAGACAACGTTTAGGAAAGTTGAAGGGGAAAGTTATTGAGAAAGTTAACCCGAGAGAGAGTGTGAGTGTTAAAGAAAGAGTGTATGTGAGAGAGAGAGGAACCTGTGCTCTGGTGTGAGGTTCCCAATGTTAATCCAAGTCTCTGCCAACAATGAGTCTGTCCTTTCTCACTGTCTCTCTGATCTCCATCCTCTGGCCCTGTGAGTATCTCCCAAAGTCTCCCAATTTCTCTCAGGCTCCCAATTCCACTGGAATTTCATATCAATCCCCCTCTCTCTGTCTGAGAAGATCCGGCTCTGTGTTGTGTGTGTATGTGCATGTGTGAGTGTGTGCGCCCGTATGTGTATGTAATTCCGAGGATCAGACCAGGACCTTCTCGTGGGCAGGATGATGGATGTTATATTGTCTTTGCAGGTCTGTCACTGGGAGCTTTGGTGACTCAGGAGCCGCGGACAGTCACAGCCAGAGAGGGGGAGACAGTGACTTTGAATTGTCACCAGAAGGACACAGCCTATCAAACAACCTCTGGTACCTCCAACCCTATCAGGGAGGCCTCACATTGATTGGATTCAGTTCTTATTCAAACCCAACGATGGAGGATGCTTACAAACTTGAGTACGAAGTTAAACAGACAGACGACTATAAGAACTGTTCCCTGGAGATCAAGAACCCAACCCAGGAGGGGGTGTATTACTGTGCTGCGAGAGAAGGGCACAGCGTGAGAGAGAGACAGATCTCTCGTACATAAACCTCACACAGGATACACAACGACTCGATTCTATATACACACACACACACCAGCCCCTCCCCCACCAACACCTGCCCTCAGTCTCTGCAGAAATAAAACCCATCAACACAGACGATTGAGAGACAGAGAGAAATAGAGGTTCAGGACCAGAGTAGACACGGCTCTTTGTCGCCCTCTCTGTGTCTCTGCCTCTCAATCCGAAACCAATTTTAGACCAACTGTTCCCATTCCATGCCCTGGCGGAGGCTGTAATTTCTCTGAGACACCTCCCCTCCTCCACCTCCCATGACCTACTGGGAGGGTGGGCGAGGCCAATGTTGGGCCAATACTTTGGTGTCATTGGTGCGTTTACTGAGCCAGAGCTTCATTCCACAGAAACATAGAGATAGCGAGAGAGAGAGACTGTGAGACAGAGACAGATGACGTTGTCAGAGAGTGTTCTTGAGAAAGCTAAATAGAATGAGTGCGAGTGGGATATGAAGAATATATGTTTGAGAGAGAGAGAGAGAGAGAGACAGAAGTTCCCAAGGTTAATTCAAATCTCTGCCAGCAATGAGTCTGTCCTTTCTCACCGTCTCTCTGATCTCCATCCTCTGGCCCTGTGAGTATCTCTCAACATCTCTCAATTCCCCTCAGGCTCCCAAATACACTGCGATTTCATATCCAACCCCTCTCTCTGTTTGAGATGAGGGATGTGTTTGTGTGAATTTGAGTGTGTGTAATTCTGGGAATCAGACCAGGACATTCCCTGTGGGCAGGATGATGGATGTTAAATTGTCTTTGCAGGTCTGTCACTGGGCGCTTTGGTGACTCAGTCGCCGGGAACAGTCACAGCCAGAGAGGGGGAGACAGTGAGTTTGAGATGTTACCAGAAGGACACAGACTATCAAACAATGCTCTGGTACCTCCAACGCCACCAAGGAGGCCTCACATTGATCGGCTACGTTCTCATGTCATCCCCAACGATGGAGACAGATTTTAAGCCGGACTACAACATTACGCAAACCAAAGACAAGAAGAACTCGTCCCTGGAGTTCTCAATCGGGAAAGCAGCCCAGGAGGGGGCATATTACTGCGCTGCTAGAGAAGGGCACAGCGTGAGAGAGAGACAGATCTCTCAAACATAAACCTCACACAGGATACCCAATGCCCCTCACGACACCACACACACACATACACACCTGCGTAGATTCGCATACAATATTGACAACCGCACGCTGTGTCCAACTCAACCCAGATGATTGACAAATAGAGAGAGGTGTTTTAGGCAGGACAATACAATTCCTCTATCTCACCAACTTCCTACATTTTTCCCTGCTCGCTTCTATCTGGGAATATGGCCATCTTGTGGACTGTAGTTCACAGTCCGGCCACTCAAGGAGGCAGCCATCCTGGTGAGTAGACGTTTCTAATTTTATGGCAGGAACATCCATTTCATCACCGCCCTGACCTTCCCTCCTTGTCCCCATCTCCGTAATTAACAGCAATATTGTGATATTGTGACACTGACACCTCTATGTAGCCTGATATTAACAGTGAGAACCTCTATATAGTCTGATATTAATAGTGAGAACCTCTATATAATCTGATAAGAACAGCGACACCTCTGCATAGTTTGATATCAACAGCGACACCTCTGCATATTCTGATATTAACAGTGACACTTCTATATAGTCTGATATTAACAGCGACACCTCTATATAGTCTGATATTAACAGTGAGCACCTCAATATAGTCTGATATTAACAGCGACACCTCTGCATAGTCTGATATTAACAGTGACACTTCTATACAGTCTGATATTAACAGTGAGCACCTCAATATAGTCAGTTATTAACAGCGACACCTCTATATAGTCTGATATTAACAGTGAGCACCTCAATATAGTCTGATATTAACAGCGACACCTCTATACAGTCTGATATTAACAGTGAGCACCTCAATATAGTCTGATATTAACAGCGACACCTCTATATAGTCTGATATTAACAGTGTCACCTCTATATAGTCTGATATTAACAGTGTCACCTTTATATAGTGTCACCTTTATATGGTCTTATATTCAGTGACACCTCTATATAGGTTGGCATTAGAAGCCATATTTGCTAATTTGGATAACATAAGACATTGGAAAAGGTGCCTTAAGGGAGGCAAAGACTGTGCTTTTGCCGTGTAGATCGTGTTGGGGGGGGGCGGGTGGGGTGGGGTTGTGGGTGGGGGCGTTGTGGTCTTTCTGCCTCTCTCTCTGTCGGTGGGTGTTTTTGAACGAGTCTTTCTCATTGTGGGGACAGGGGGGAGCACTGTGGTACATCTCTCGGTAACAGCTGTACAAAAACTAGGTGTGGGAGGGGATTCCTGTAGGTCCATCACAGATGGGGTTTACGAGTAACTTCTGGTTGGACTTAGTTGTGAAGCAGGAGAGAGAGAGAGAGAGATGGTAGGAGTAACAGGAAGGGAAGTTGTGGGAAAGACAGGAGTGAGACCAGAGAAAGAGAGGGGAGGGGGGGGGGAGAGAGTAAGAGAGATGAATAAGAGGAGGGGAGGAAGCAGATAGCAAATGAGGGAAAGATGTGAGAGCAGGAGAGAGGGGGGTGAGAGAGGCAGAGAAAGAGTGAGATACAGGGAGATAGAAGGAAGGAAGGAGGAGAGAGTGAGTGAAAGAAGAGGGGGGCGAAGAGATGGAGGTGTTTATGTCAGTCGTTGACATGATGTGCAAACACTATTGCGTATTTCGGAGAAGGGACAAGACTGAGAGTCCTGGGTAAGTATTACCTGGATGTGAGGGTCTGTCTGTCTCTCTCTCTGTCTCTGTCTCCCTCTGTTTCACTGTCTCTCAGACAGGAGATATATGTCAGACACTGCTCGCTGTGTACACCAATCCAGCATTCTTCGGTGATGGGACTAAACTGGTTGTTCTCGGTGAGTTCAAGACATTTTTAAATACATTTCGCCCACAAATATACGGTCAGTTCACTTTCCAGTCCATTCTGTGAAGCGCTTTGAGACGTCGAGAAGATGTGAAAAGCGCGATATCAAATGCAAGGATTATTATTATATTATTATAAATCTTAGGTAAAGTTCTGTCCTCTAACCCCACAACCCCTGCTCTCTCGCGTGGGTCTGCTCTGGTCCTCTTTCCCCCACACTGGAGCTCTCCATTCTCATCCCATTCCCTACTCTCTCTCCCAACCCTCCATCATGTCCTTGTTGATGTTTGCCTTTGAACTCTGTCTCTCTCTCTGTCTCAATCCGTCTTTTTCTGTCTGTCTGTCTCCCTCTCTTTCTCTCAGTCTTTCTCTCTCTCTCTGCTTCTCTGTCTCTATCTTTCTCCTGTCTCTGATGTAAACTGCTTTTCAAATGGAACAAAGTTAATCCTTATCGGTGAGTTTGAGTGGGTTTTTCTGATTCAAATATGAGCATCGGACACAACTTTGTCTCAGTCTCCCCGTCTAGTTATCTCTCCATCAGCCTCTGGCTGTCTGTTTGTATGTTACTCTCAGACTCATTCTCTCAGCTCCTGTGTCTCTCGCTCTATCCACTCTTTCTCTGCCGTGCCTTGTCTCAGTCTCTGTCTGTCTCCCTGATGTTTTTCTCTCTCTCTATCTCTCTCTATGGTTAAGGTTTTAATACGCCCACCTGTCTCTGTGCTCCTCTGGTGTAAACTACTTTGCAGATGGAACAAAGTTAATTGTTCTCGGTGAGTTTCAGTTCATTTCTCCGGTTCAAAATGTCTGCGTCTATCCTGAACTTTGTCTCTGTCTCACTCCCTCAGTCTCTAACTTTAATTCTCTCTCAGCCTGTCTGTCTGTCTGTCTGTCTGTCTGTCTGTCTGCTGTGTGTGTCTCTGTCTTTAACTCGCTTTGTCTCAGTCTCGCAGGCCGTCTATCCCTCGATTTGTCCCGGTATCTATCAGTCTATCTCTCTCTTAGTCCCTCTCTCTCTAAGTCTCTGTCTCTCAGTCTGTGTCTCAGTCTAATTCTCTAAACCTTTCTGTCTCTGTCAGTATCTCTCTCAATCTCTTCTTCTCTGTTCTCCCCCTTTCTCAGTCTCCCTCTCTCTCTTTCCCGCACCTCGTATCTCTCAGTCTCTCTCTCCATCTCTCTATAAAGTAGATTGTGAAGTGTGAGATACATCGATGATAAGGAGATGAAGATAGAGAGGGATACAGAGGGAACAGAACAAGGTGTGGGTGAGATAGAGTGAGGGTCCATTGCTGTCCTGAAAATACTCCTTGATTTAGAGTCAGAAACACGGAGGGAATGGTTCAGGGAGTCGGTGAGATGAGCCTGAAATTGGTCCCAGAATAGGAACAGGCACAGAGCGGGACAGAGCGGGGAGATGGTGAGATGGAGTGAAGGTCTACTCCTGCCCTTCAATTAGTTCCAAATTAAGAGATCGAGACACGGAGGGGAGTTAGGGAGATGGAGAAATAGGGTTGGACGTTGAGAGAGAGAGAGAGAGACAGAGAGATATAAAGAGCCAGAGATAGATCATTTGTGTTTGGACAGTAAGGTGTCTGGCATATGTGGAAATCCTTCATCGTGCTTGCGAGGATTCAAATCAAATAGTATTCCATGCATTCCACCTGCACACAGAAATGTGATATTTATCACAGAGATATTTATTGCAATGGAAGGTCCACACCCGGCTTCAGGAAAGTAGTTAAACACCGTTTAGTAAGAGCCGAGGCTTGCAGATGGAAAAACAGAAAGAGAGACTGAGAGAGAGGGAGATGGACAAACTGAACCATAGAATAGAAATGTTACGGCAGAAGAAAGCAATTGGGTCCACTGTGTCTGTGCTGACTCCCTCAGGAGCAATCCTTTCAGTTCCACTTGTCTGCTCTTTTTCATGTGTTTTTCTAGTTCTCTATCGAAACTCTCGATCATGTCAAGCCTCAACATGTTTTTGTTCCAGTGCAGTGGAAAACTCCCGGTAGTTATCTCCGTCTCTCTATAAAGTAGATTGTGAAGTGTGAGATACATCGATGATAAGGAGATGAAGATAGAGAGGGATACAGAGGGAACAAAACAAGGTGTGGGTGAGATAGAGTGAGGGTCCATTGCTGCCCTGAAAATACTCCTTGATTTAGAGTCAGAAACATGGAGGGAATAGTTCAGGGAGTCAGTGAGATGAGCCTGAAATTGGTCCCAGAACAGGAACAGGCACACGGTGGGACAGAGCGGGGAGATGGTGAGATGGTCTACTCCTGCCCTTCAATTGGTCCAAAATTAAGAGATCGAGACACGGAGGGGAGTTAGGGAGATGGAGAAATAGGGTGGGAAGTTGAGAGAGAGAGCCAGGGAGACACAGAGACAACAACAACAACAACAAGATTCCATTTATAGAGCGCCTTTCACGTCAGGAGGACGTCCCAAGGCGCTGCACAGTTGGGTCATGACCCGAGCAGGGGGGAAATGGTCAGGGTGAGGGGAGGGAAGGGAGGGAGAGAGGAGGGGGGAAATGGTCAGGGTGAGGGGAGGGAAGGGAGATGGAGAAATAGGGTTGGACGTTGAGAGAGAGAGAGAGAGAGACAGAGAGATATAAAGAGCCAGAGATAGATCATTTGTGTTTGGACAGTAAGGTGTCTGGCATATGTGGAAATCCTTCATCGTGCTTGCGAGGATTCAAATCAAATAGTGTTCCATGCATTCCACCTGCACACAGAAATCCCAGCGATATTTATTGCAATGGAAGGTCCACACCCGGCTTCAGGAAAGTATTTAGACACCGTTTAGTAAGAGCCGAGGCTTGCAGATGGAGAAACAGATAGAGAGACTGAGAGAGAGGGAGATGGACAAACTGAACCATAGAATAGAAATGTTACGGCAGAAGAAAGCCATTGGGTCCACTGTGTCTGTGCTGATTCCCTCAAGAGCAATCCTTTCAGTTCCACTTGCCTGCTCTTTCTCATGTGTTTCTCTAGTTCTCTATTGAAACTCTCGATCATGTCAAGCCTCGACATGTTTTTGTTCCAGTGGAATATTCCCAGTAGTTATCACCATCTCTCTGTAAAGAAGATTGTGAAGTGTGAGATACATCGATGATAAGCAGATGAAGATAGAGAGGGATACAGAGGGAACAAAACAAGGTGTGGGTGAGATAAGAGTGAGGCTCCATTGCTGCCCTGAAAATACTCCTTCATTTAGAGTCAGAAACATGGAGGGAATGGTTCAGGGAGCGGTGAGATGAGCCTGAAATTGGTCCCAGAATAGGAACAGGCATACGGTGGGACAGAGATGGGAGATGGAGTGATGGTCTACTCCTGCCCTACAATTGGTCCCAAATTAAGAGATCGAGACATGGAGGGGAGTTAGGGAGATGGAGAAATAGGGTGGGACATCGCGAGAGAGAGCCAGAGAGACACAAAGACATAAAGAGCCAGAGATAGATCGTTTGTGTTTGGACAGTAAGGTGTCTGGCATATGTGGAAATCCTTCATCGTGCTTGCGAGGATTCAAATCAAATAGTGTTTCATGCATTCCACCTGCACACAGAAATCCCAGAGCTATTTATTGCAATGGAAGGTGCAGTCTCTCACTGGAAGGACGCACCCGGCTTCAGGAAAGTATTTAGACACCGTTTAGTAAGAGCCGAGGTTTGCAGATAGAGAAACAGAAAGAGAGACTGAGAGAGAGAGGGAGATGGACAAACTGAACCATAGAATAGAAATGCTACGGCAGAAGAAAGCCATTGGGTCCACTGTGTCTGTGCTGACTCACTCAGGAGCAATCCTTTCAGTTCCACTTGTCTGCTCTTTTTCATGTGTTTTTCTAGTTCTCTTATCAAAACCCTCGATCATGTCAAGCCTCAACATGTTTTTTGTTCCAGTGGAAAATTCCCGGTAGTTATAACTGTTATTGCATATTATTAGCCTCTAAAAGTTTGAGTAAATGGACGTGTGTTTTGCCTTTTCAAACATTAGTTGCCCTCCGAACATCCGGGCGCAATTTTCGCATCCAAGAATGTTAGACAAATTGTAGTCAGAATATTCAACTATATCCTCCCCAACACTCTCACTGTTCTCGGACACTACAGACTTGACCTCTTTCAGTTCCATTAATTACTGCACATCCTCCTCACCCTGAAGGAGTCCTGTAGCTCAGTAGTCAGAGCTCTCGCCTCGCAAGCAAGAGATCTGGGTTGGATTCCCGGCAGTGCGAAACCTTGGGCGAGTTTCCTTACCCACGCGCCTGACAATAACCCCTCAAGAGGAAAAAGAAAAACACAGTAAATTGGTCACTCAACCCACCACCGTTTGTGGGGACGGCGCTGTGCGCAATTAATTATACAGTTAATTCGCTTTACGGTATATTCTGTGAAGCGCTTTGAGACGTCTAGAAGACATGTAAAGCACTTTATCAGTTCCTCGCCCTCGCAAATTTCCATGAGCTGTTCACATACACCCCCACCACCCCCCACCCCACGTCCCAGTTCCTCTGGCTCCCAATCCACCAAAGATTTGTGTTCAAGAACTTCGTCCTCCCATTTAAAGCCATCCATGGTCTTGCTCCTCGCTACCTCTGTGACGAAATAAACCTTTACCAACCTGTCCGCTCCCTCCGCTCAGTGGGCATTGGCCTCACCCATGTCCCATCCCTCTGCCATCAACAATAGGGCCTTCAATCTTCCTGCCCCCATCCTCCATCCCTCTGCCATTCCCCCTCCCATGGCTCCTTCAAGCCACGTCTAAAGACCTTCCACTTCGACTGTGCCTTCAGCCACCCACCCGCCCGCTCTCCTTTTGCACTCCACCCTGTTGGTTCCAACTCCCAGGTTGGGTGCAAATCCTCCGCTCTTCAGTGGGATATCCTGCCAACATGAACTGGGGAATATAAACGCAAAGTGATGTTGTTTTATACTCAATAAGTTACGACCATTCTCGTCCATAAAACATTGATGAAATACTCATTACGTATCTCTGACAGACCCTCATTTTGTATGACTAGATTTCCCTTTTTGCTTCCATCTGACTGTAACTTTCATAGAATCATAATAATAATAATCCTTGCATTTTGATATAGCGCTTTTCACGTCGGGAGGACGTCCCAAAGCGCTTCACAGAACACACTGTAAAGTGAATTGACTGTATATTTGTGGGCGAACGCGGCAGCCAATTGCGCACAGCAATGTCCCACAAACAGTCGTAGATTGAAAATGACCCATTTATTATTGTGTTTTGTTTTGGAGGATTATTATTAGGCTCTGTGTGGAGTAAGGAAACTTGCCCAAGGTTTCGCCCTCTGCCTGGAATTGAACTCAGGTCTCTCGCTTGCAAAGCGAGTGCTCTAACCACTGAGCTACAGGACTCCACTACAGAAATTATGCAGCACAAAAGGAGGCCATTCGGCCCATCGTGTCTGCTTGAAAAGAGCTTGCAAATCAATCACCCTCCCCAGCTCTCTCTCCCTATATAATTATCTGCTTTCCTCTTAAAAGTTGCTATCAGGCAATGTATTCCAGATCCGAACAACTCGCTGTGTGAAAACATTTCTTCTCACCTCCCGTTTCTTTAACAACTATAACTATATTCTTTTAACTAGATTTTTTGTGTGGGTCTTTAAAATCTTTTTAGTATTTTTCTATATGCTGCATCTGCGTCTTTCCTTGTATCCCCTTTTGGTCTTATCAAGTCTCCTTTTTTTTCTCTCTCTCTCTACTTTCTCTATCTGCCTAATGCTCTTTTCGTGTTACTAACATTGCATTTTTTATATGCAGAGCGCGAGGGAGAGGGGGATACATAAGAACTTAAGAATTAGGAGCAGGAGTCGGCCATTCGTGCCTGCCCCGCCATTCAATAAGATCATGGCTGATCTTCAAACCTAACTCTGATTACCTGCTCTATCCCCATATCCCTCTATTTTTCAAGAATCTTATCAGTCTCAGCCTTGAAAATGTTCAAGGACTGAGCATCTACAGCCTTCTGGGGGAGTGAATTCCATAAGTTCACTACCCTCTGAGTGAAGAAATGTTTCCTCAACTCTGTTCTAAAAGGCTGACCCTTAATTTTCAGACTATGACCCCCGGTTATAGGTTCTCCATCCGGGGAAACAGTCCCTCTGTGTCTACTTTATCAGCCCTTTAAGAATCTTATATGTTTCAATAAGATCCCCCCTAATTCTTCTGTACTCCAGAAAATACAGTCCTAGTTTATTCAGCCTCTCCTCATAGGTCAGTCCCCTCATCCCAGGAACTAACCGAGTGAATCTACGCTATACCCCTTCGAGGGCAAGTATGTCCTTTTTTAAATAAGGAGACCAAAACTGCACACAATACTCTCGGTGCGGTCTCACCAAAGACCTACACAGTTGCAGCGAGACTTCCCTACTCTTATATTCTAAACCTTTTGCAATGAACGCTAACTGCCGTTCGCCTTCTTAGTTGCTGCTGCACCTGCAAACTAACTTTTTGGGACTGGTGTACAAGGACACCCAAATCCCTCTGAACACTAACACTATCTAACTTCTCCCCTTCCAGAAAATAATCTGTTCTTTTATTCTTGCTACCGAGGTGAATAATTTCACATTGAATTCCATCTGCCACCTACTTGCCCACTCCCCGAGCCTATCCATATCACGTTGCAATCTTTTTGCATCATCCTGAGAGCTCACTCTGTCGCCGAGTTTAGTATCATCCTCGAATTTAGACACATTACATTCAATGTCCTCGTCCAGATCATTGATGTAAATAGTAAATAGCTGAGGCCCAAGCACTGATCCTTGTGGCACTCCACTAGTTACATCTCCTGCCAATTCGAGAATGATCCGTTTATCACTACTCTCTGCTTTCTACCCGATAGCCACTCTTCTATCCATGTTAATATTTTCCCATTAATCCCGTGGGCCTTGATCTTGAGTAACAGCCTTTTGTGTGGCACCTTGTCAAATGCCTTCCTAAAATCCAAATATACCACATCTACTGGTTCCCCCTTATCCAACCTGCTGGATACATCCTCAAAAAATTCTAAAAGGTTAGTCAAGCATGACTTTTGTAAAGCCATGTTGACTCTGCCTAATCTTTTTATGGTCTTCCAGGTATCCCATAACTACGTCTTTTATTAAGGACTCAAGAATTTTCCCTACAACTGACGTCAAACTAACTGGTCTATAGTTTTCCCTATTTTCTCTCCCACCCTTCTTAAATAGTGGAGTTACGTTTGCAATCTTCCAATCAATGGGAACTTTTCCAGTATCCACAGACTTTTGGAAGATTACAGACATGCCATCCACTATCTCAGTAGCCGCCTCCTTTAAAACTCTCGGATGCAGGCCATCCGGTCCAGGGGATTTATCGGTTTTAAGACCCGACAATTTACCGAGAACCATCTCTTTACTAATGTTAATCTCCCTAAGTTGCTCGCTAACATTGGCTTCTTGGTCCTCTATTTTTGGTATGTTTCCAGTGTCTTCTACGGTGAAGACTGTAGAAAAATACTTGTTTAATGACTGTGCCATGTCTTTGTCCCCTATTATAATTCCTCCGGTCTCTGCCCGATACGGAGAGAAATTGAGAGAGAGAGAGAAATAGAAATATGGAGAGAAAGATAGACAGTTAGGGATAGATTGATAGCGAGAGATACTGAGACAGAGAGAGGGAGAGAAAGATAGTCAGAGAACGAGACAGTTAGAGAGACAGACAGAGAGACACACACAGAGACAGAGACAGAGGACACAGAAAGAGGTAAACAGTGACAGACAGATATCTATAACATCTCTAATTCTCTCCATGTCTTATTCTCTTACATTTTCTCTCCCATTCTCTCTCTTTCTCGCTCTCCTTCTTATTTTTCTCTCATTCCCTCTTTCCGTCTTTTATTCTCTCCCTTACTCTTTCTCATTCACACTCTCTCTCTCTCATTCCTTCTCTTTCTCTCCCTATTGCTCCCTCAGGGAAAAATGACAAAGTAAACCCACCCAACGTCTTCCTGTACGATGCATCCCACGACGAGCTGAGGACAGAGAAACGGGGAACATTTGTGTGTCTTGTCTCCGATTTTTACCCGGACGCAGTTCAGATAGAGTGGGAAATTAATGATGCGCTGGTGAGTATCTCTCAAGAGTGTTAAATAATCTGATTAGAACAAGAAAATTAACAGGAGAATCCCTACATTCGGTGTATTGTACCACATTTCACATCCCCAAGCGCGAGGCTGCGATCTTGAATGCACGACTCTCCGATTCAGAGGCGAAACAGCGAGCGACTGATCCGAGCTGAGATACGGGGTCGGGTTCGAATTTAACAACGGTACCAAAAAAGCTCACAACATGACGACGATCAAACATGGCTGCCACTAACATTCTTGTCCCGAAATGGCTGCCCCTGTGGTCTTAAAGTTGGCCTAAGCGAAAAGCACGGTGGTCGGAAAATTATGCATTGGTCAAACCCTGTCAATCAGGCTCCGGTTTCTGAGTCAGAAGTTTGTGGAGTTGAGATCCCCCCCCTCCCAATCTAGCTTCAGTCAGACTGACACTGTGCCCTTGTGTCCCCTTGAATGGTTAGTCAATTGGCAGATCGCTTTGGAGGAGAAATAGAACATAATTAGGAGCAGGAGTAGGCCATTCGGCCCCTCGAGCTGCCCCGCCATTTGATAAGGTCACGGCTGATCTTCTGACCTCACTCTAATTACCTGCTCTATCCCCATATCCGCTAATCCCTCTATTTTTTAAACATCTCTCAGTCTCAGCCTTGAAGATGTTCAAGCACTGACATCTACAGCCTTCTGGGGGAGTGGATTCCATAAAGTCACAGCCCTCTGAGTGAAGAAATGTTCCCTCAACTCTGTTCTAAAAGGCTGACCCTTAATTTTAAGACTGTGACCCCCGGTTATAGATTCTCCCACCGGGGAAACAGACCCTCAGTGTCTACTTTATCAGCCCTTTAAGAATCTTATATGTTTCAATAAGATCCCCCCTAATTCTTCTGTACTCCAGAGAATACAGCCCTGGTTTATTCAGCCTCTCCTCATAGGTCAGTCCCCTCATCCCAGGAACTAACCGAGTGAATCTACGCTGCACCCCCTCGAGGGCAAGTATGTCCTTTTTCAAACAAGGAGACCAAAACTGCACACAATACTCTTGGTGCGGTCTCACCAAAGCCCTATAGTTGCAGCGAGACTTCCCTACTCTTGTACTCTAAACCTTTTGCAATGAACGCTAACTGCCGTTCGCCTTCTTAGCTGCTGCTGCACCTGCAAACTAACTTTTTGGGACTGGTGTACGAGGACACCCAAATCCCTCTGAACACTAACACTATCTAATCTCTCCCCCTCCAGAAAATAATCTGTTTTTCTATTTTTGCCACCGAGGTGAATAACTTCACACTTACCCGCATTAAATTCCATCTGCCACCGACTCGCCCACTTCCCTCGCCATCTATATCCCGTTGCAATCTTTTTGCATCATCCTCAGAGCTTACTCTCCCATCGAGTTTAGTGTCATCCGTGAATTTAGATACGTTACATTCAATGTCCTCGTCTGGATCATTGATGTAAACTGAGGCCTACGCACTGATCCTTGTGGCACTCCACTAGTCACCGCTGGCCAATTCGAGAATGACCCGTTTATCCCTACTCTCTGTTTTCTACCCGTTAACCACTCTTCAATCCTTGCTAATATGCTCCCATTAATCCCGTGGGCCTTAACCTTGCAATAAACCCTTCCAAGTAAATAAATAATTCCGCGTGTGTTTGTGGGACACGACTGTGCACAATTTGCTGCCGCCATTCCCCTGCAAAATAAATGCACAGTCACTCCACTTTGCAATATATTCGGAGAAAGGCTTTGAGACATCTAAATGACGCTTTAAGGGGCTATATCAAATGCAAGGAATGCTGTCGTTATTTACAGCGGATGTTAAAAATCTCTGCAAGGCTGCTGGCTGGTGGGGAGGGGGGGGGAGTGGAGAGATCTGCTCACAGCTCAGGGCTGAAATCCCACCCGCTGATAGATCGACTCGAATATGAAGCTGGTCAGGAACTAGGGAAAGAGATACTGCTGTGGTCAACTGTGTAATTGGTCACGGATTTTGAGACAGAAACATAGTCGTGGAGTTCACAGCAGTCGTAGAGACGGAGCGATGGTCTGCTCCTGCCCTGAAATTGGTTCCGAGACATTTCCTAATGTGGATTTTTTTTTTTTTTTACAGGTTAAGAATGAGGACAGCAGACCAATTCACACCGATTTAAAATCCCTCAAGTCAAAATCCAGCTCAACGTATTCTGTGAGCAGTCGCCTCCGTCTCTCTGTAAACCACTGGGCTGATGCCAAACTTATAACCTGCCGCGTCACCCACTTTGGGGAAGGAACTACTATAACGAAACACGAGGCAAAGGTGAAACCAAAAGGAGGTAAATACACATAAATCTGTGTGTGTGCGTGTGTGTCAAAGTGTTTGTTTCGTTCATAAAACCCTCAGGCAGGTGTCAAAATGCATCAAAATACCAGCCGGTCTTGACCCAACAATTTATATTTATATAGTAGTGCCCCAGAGCACTTGACAGAGGTGGAGCATGACCCTGAGCAGCGGAGGGGCAAGGTGACCAAGGCTCGGTTGAAGGGGAAGGTCTTCAGGAATGATCGGAACATGGGGAAGGATGGGACAAGATGGAGGGATAGGGAGAGAGTGTTCCAGTGTTTTGGGGAGTGCCTGAACGCACAGCCATGATTAGAGGGCATGTGGATTGATGTGGACGTGTCTGCAGGAGGCAGAGTTTTGGATTAAATGGATTTTGTGGATAGTGTAGCTGGGAAGACTGGCGAGGTGGGCATTTGAGTAGGTGAGATGGGAGTTGATGAACGCGTGGATGAGAGTTTCGACTGGGTTTGAACCCATCACCATGAGCAGCCGGGGCATCTGACACACACTGTAGCGTTCCAAACGAGACTTATCATTTCCACCTGGTCCCTGAAAGCTCTTTCAGTAGGAAGGTAAGTGAGGTCTTCTTGATGCTGAACTGGCTCCAAGCAGTGTCAGAATCAATTCCACCCCAAATGGTGGCCTCGGTAGTCTGGTTCCTGAACCAGATAGGTCAGCAGTACTCCAGGGCATGGCTGCTGGCAGCCCAAACCCATCCCCAACAAGACTTAGAGCTGCAGAAAAATCACAGACGTCAGTCAGGGCTTTCGCTCCGGAGCCGAATGGGAAGAATCCCAGCCTCTCCATGGTGTGCTACCCTCCAAGTACTATCGACCAGACGGGCTGGGCTGGTCTGTGGGACAGTGACCTACAGGACTGTCAGAGAGAAAGAGAGAGAGAGAGGAGGGTGGTGGGGGGGGGCGGGGGGGTGAGGGGAGAGAGAGGTATCCAGAAAGGAAATTTCAACATTCCAATCATTTGGAAAGCTATCTCAGGTCTGAGGTGATGAAGCAAAATGTAGTAATTTCTTCTCATTTATTTCCCCTCCAGGGATCTGTTACTCTCTGACAAAAGGTGAGTGGGAAAGACTGGACATATATTCTGGATAAGTAAGGGGATATTGAGGTATTAAATGAGATGGAGGAACAAACAAACAAACAAACAACAACAAATTACATTTGCGTAGGAGATAGATAAGAGACTTGGGAGGTATGTAAATGAACCGAAGTACAAACAAACAACAACTTGGATTTATATAGCGCCCTCCACTCCGGAGACGGCGTCTCAGAGCGCTTAAGAGGTAGACAGATGGAGACTTGGGGAGTTAGAGTGGATTGGGGTGTGAGAGGAGGATGGATGGAGAATTGTGGGGTCAGATCATGGCTTGATCGACAACAGCAGCAGCAAATCACATCGGGAGGCCGTCCCAAGGGGCTGAAGTGTGAGACGGAGATGGATTGAGTCTTGAGGATTAAGGGCGTGGATTATGTTGTGAGAAGGAGATGATTTGAGACCTAAGGAGTAAAAGGGTGGTTCGAGATGTGGGAGGGAGGTGGAGAGAGAATTGAGGGGTGAAGAGGATAGATTCATTGACTTACAAATTTCTGTTGCTTCTTAGATGAAATGCAGGAGAGAATGGTGACTGGAAAATTGACCTATCTCCTCCTAGTCTGTAAAAGTGTTCTCTATGGCGTTATGATATCCTTCATTGCCTGGAAAACCAAGGTAAAAATTAAACAGTTTCACTCAATAAGTGCGAGTTGTTACTAAGCTTTCAGACGTGTGTGAGGTGGGAGCGTTGAGTGTTGTGGGAAACTAAAACTAAATTATACATTTTATTCCCGTTTTTCTCCCCAGTCTCTTTCCAGGAAGCAATTTGACTGATTCCGAATCGGTGAAGATATTCCACAAGAGACAGAGAGAATATCATCAAAAATAAACCACTTTTAGTTTAAATATTTCTTGGCCGGGGATGGGTTAGAGCAGAGAGCTCTCGAGAGGGGGAGCGAGCAGTACTACGATGGGGGAGATAGAGAGAGAGAGATAGCACTTGGGGTTAGAATAGAGAGCTTCAGTTTGGGGGGAATGAGCACCATTAAGTGCTCAAGCTGGAGGGAGATGGTTGGGGTTAGAGTAGAGAACTCCAGTGTGGTGACATGTGGGTGTGGTATGACCTTTACTGCACATAACAAATCTTTCGCTATTGTAACGTACAATTTACCGACTTGCACCGAGTAAGTGCTTCCATGTAGCGACGTAGTTCCTTCGTTTATTAAATTCTGATTTTTATTCGCATTTAATTCTTATTCAGTTTTTTTCTCTCTCTCTCGTTGGTTTGAGGCCAGCCTCAAAATGGCTGTCAGAAGTGGCTTCCGGACGCTGTCAAAATGGCCACCAAAGGGAGTGACTCAAAATAATAATAATCATAATAATCCTTGCACTTGGTATCTGGAGCCTCAGCACGTCATCGCGACGTCTCAAAACGGTTAAGTGAATTGACTGTACGTTTCGTGGGTGAAACACAGCAGCCGACCGCGCAAAGCGGCGTCCCACAAACAGTCGTGGATTGAAGTGACCAAACGGTTGGTCGTAGTTAGCGCTGCAGCTGTTTCTGCCTGTGTCTGTCTCTACCTGTCTTTGTATCTTGTGTCTCTCTCTGTGCCTGTACGCGTTTGTCTCTACGCGCGTTTGCCTGTGTGTGTGTGTGTGTGTGTGTGGGGTGTGTCTTTGTTTGTCTGTGTCGCTCTCCCTTCTGGCTCTTTCTGTCTGTATTTCTGTCTGGTTCTGTTTCCACTTGTCTGTCTAGGGCCGGGACCTATGTTTCTGTCTGTACGTGTCTGTAATTGTCTCGTCTGTCTTTGTTTCTGATTGTCTGCCACCCACCCCCACCCGCTCAAGACACTTGGAAAGATTATGACTCAAATTTCTAAGGCTCTGTTGATGTTGTAGAAAAAGGGTCGGGCGTGCGGGGGGGGAAAGAATTGGAGCGCTCGGATGTGGTGAGGTTTAGTTGTGGAAAGTTCTGCACTTTGTGCGTGTTTTTAATGTGAGCATTAAAGTGTTTGCAGACACCTGCTATCTCTCCCTTTCCTCCCCCCACCCCATCTCTCCTCAATCCACCCCGACCTAATACTGCATTCACTCTGCTCTCTGTCTGCATGTCTGTCTCTCCCTCTCTCTCTGTTTGTGTCTCCCACTCGCGCCTTCTCTATCTCTTTACCGTCTCTTTCCATTTCTCTCTTTATCTCTGTCTTTCTCTCGCTTACGCCGTAGCTCTCTGTCCTGTCTCGTTCGGTTCTCTTTCCCTCCGTATCTCTCTTTCAGTCTTTCCTTCGCCGTCTCACTCTTGTCACTGTCCAAAATCAAAATGGAAACAGAAGTCGCTGGGAGCACGCAGCAGGTCACAGGCAGCAGCTTGGGGGAAGAAAAGGAGTTAACCTTTCAGGTTGAAAGCCTTTCACCTGTTCCGACGAAAGGTTGTCGACCTGAAACGTTAGCTCATTTTCCTCTCTCTCCATAGATGCTGCCTGGCCTGGTGCGTGCTCCCAGCGACTTCTGTTTTTATCTCCAGATTTCCAGCATCTGCAGTGTTTTGCATTTTCTACAAGAATGTGTCTGCGTCCGCGTCTGCGTGTGTGTGTGTGTCTGTGTGTGTGTCACAAGATTGGTCTGAGTAAAGGAAGCCCTTCATCGCATCTGATCTATTCCCTTCAGAAGCCCCAACCGACCGTCCCCCCCATCACAGCATCGAACAGCTGTTTAAATGAGTCCCAGCGTCCAGTCCTCAAACGCACCCTCCTCTTGGTGACCTGCTCCAGTCTTTAATTACCCTCTGGATAAAGATAAACTGATCTCTGTCCTGAAATTGTCCTTTACATCCCTAAACCTGTGTCCTCTTGTTCTACTGTCATGATGCATCCTAAAGAATTGATCTGGGTGTCTTTATCAATTCCGTTTAAAATAAGAATCCGTGCATTAGATACAGCGCCTGATCACATCGTCGAGGCGTCTCAAAGTGTTTCACAGGATCTACTGCAAAGTGTGGTGACTGTATATTTTGCGGGCGAAACACAGCAATCATTTTCCGCACAGCGACGGTCCCACAAACAGCCGTGGAGCGAGCGACCAATTTTGTTTGGGGGAAATGTTGGCCAGGTCACCAGAGAGAAATACCTTTTTCTTTTCAAATTGCACCACAGGAGATCTTTAACATTCATCTGAACAGGTCCTCCCCCCTCCCTGGACTGCACTGGAGCATCAGCACACACTGTGTGATTCCAGCTCCCAACACGGGGCTTGAACCCACAACCTTGTGTTCAAAAGTCCAGATCCCGATGACTGAGCCACGCTGATACGTAAGCCTCTGGGTGGAATAATGAGGGACCAGGTTTGCGAGTACTTATACAGATGTGGATTTGTGGAGGGCAGATCAAGTTTGACCAGCTTTACACAGCTACTTGAGCTAGTTACGGCAAACGTAGATCAGGGCAATTCTATGGCTGTAGTATATCCAGAATTGAAAAGGTATTTGATAAGGAGTCACGTATAGATTGATGAAGAAACAATGCACACAGAGCATAGAGGGAAATGTGATTTGGATTTAGCCGTTGAAGAACAAAAAGCAAAGTCGGGCTCTATTTCATTCACTCTGTGTCTCTGAGTCTGTCTCAGTCTCTCTGGTTTCTGTCTCCTAGTCTCTATCGCTCGCCATCTATCTGGCTTCTCTTGAGATAGATTTGCACATGATAGGTGTGAGAGAGAGAGAGGGAGAGAGAGAGAGATGCCTGAAAGAACCAGAGACAGAGAAACTGAGCTAAAAACAAAGAGACTCTGAGATTGAGACAGAGAGTGAGCCAAAGGGAGAGATAGACAGAAAGAGGGAGAGACAGACAAAGAGAGCAAAAGTCAGAGAAATCGAGATATATTGAGGGAGAGAGAGAGAGACAGATAATGAAATATATATAGCCGGAGAGAGGACACAAGTGGGGATGGAGAGAGAGAATGAGAGGGAGATGGGAGAGAGAGACACACACACACACACAGAGACAGAGGGATGGAAGAGAGGCCAACAAAGAGACACAGATAGAGGGAGAAACAGATAGAGGAAGAGAAGAAACAATAGAGAAAAAGATAGCCTTGACTGTGACCCCAAAACCCCACAACATGGAGCTCAGACTCAGAACCTTGAGCCCAGAGCCCGAGCTACAAGCCTGACACCTGCTAAACCACAGAGCCAAAACAGCACAGCTCCACACAATAACAGGATGTCACCGGCCACACTCAGCACAAATCGCAAAGAGCAGATGTGGGCAGATAGTTTGCTGCTGGTTTATCCGACCTCAAATTTCCCTTATGCTCTGTGCTCTCTAAACTAGGTCAAGGGCTGGTGTCTCCACCCTCCCCCACCCCACCACCACTCTCTCTCTCTGTGTCCCTCGGGGAGATATCTGCCCTCTGTTGGCCAGTTGGCGTGATGATCTACTCATTCTCGCTCTCACGTTCTGTCTCTCTGTCTACATTGCTTTATTCTGTTGGAGAGTACAGGTGCCAGTGTGAAGCGGGGAGGGAGGTGGAGTGGCAGGAAGGGTGTGTGAGGAGTGAGGTTTATGAGTGAGCTTTCAGTCAATCTCTCTCACTGTGCTTATCTCTGGCTGCGCAGTAATACACCCCCTCCTGGGGCGCTCTCACCATTGAGATGTTCAGCCGAGATGTTGTCTGACCTTGCGATATGATCTCAAAATTACTCTGCTCGTCCTTCTCCATAGTCGGTGGGCTCGGATAGTAGGTAAAGCCGATCAGTCTCAGGCCCTCTCCATCTCTCTGCTGGTACCAGAGCATTACATCTTTACTGCTGTCATTCTGGTGACAACCCAATAGCACAGAGTCGCTCTCTCTCACCACCGTCCTCGGAGGCCACTGATAGATCAGCTCGGCTGTCCCCCAGCCTGAGGGAGACACAAGCATTGAAACAAAAGTGGGACTCGTTGCGAAGGGTAGTGACTTGTGTGTTGTGGGCCAACACGGCAGCCACTTCCAGGCAAACAGCCGTGACGATTGTATCTGTCGGCCGGGCACTGAGAGATAGACTTCGCCCCTCCCACTCCCACCCCACACATTGGTGGCGGTGGGCGGGGGAGTCGTTGCTGGGGTTTGACCAGCTTGTATCTCATGGCTTTTCCCCCCATTCTCCATTGTGAGCGCTGCGTGGCAAGTTTCACGCTACACAGACCGCCCCCAAACCAGGGCTTTGGATCAGGAGCTGATTGGGAAGAATCCTTGACCCCAGTGACCAGTCTGCTCCCCTATAAGTCCTGCTGCCAGACAGGCTGGGACCTGGAGAATTGTGGACCCTCTAGACTCAGGAACCGGGTGACCAAGAGAACGAGACACACACATACAGATAGAGAACACACACACATATACATACACATGCAGATAGAGAACACCCACAAAGATACTCACACATATATACACACACACACACACACATATACATACACATGCAGATAGAGAACACCCACAAAGATACTCACACATATATACACACACACACACATACAGATAGATAGAGAACACACACACATACACACATACAGATAGAGAACACACACACATACAAACACATACAGATAGAGAACACACACACATATATACATACACACACACACAACAAACACACAGAGAACACAAACACACAGAGAACACATACAAATACTACATATACACACACACACAGATACACACACATGTACTGATAGAGAGACAAATATAGAGCCTGAGACAGAGAGAGGGTGTAATATGAAATCCCAGTGTATTCAGGAGCCTGGGGGGAATTGAGAGATGTTGAGAGATACTCACAGGGCCAGAGGATGGCGATCAGAGAGACGGTGAGAAAGGACAGACTCATTGTTGGCAGAGACTTGGATTAACATTGGGAACCTCACACCAGAGCTCACTTCTCTCCCTCTCTCTCTCTCTCAAACACACACACACACACACACATGCGCACAAACAAATACACTCTCTCTGTGATATGAAACCCCGGCAGAGTGAAGCCACCAATGACACCAAAGTGTATGAACCACATTACAGATGGACCTCCCACCTCGGCGGACTTTTGTGGGATGTGGAGGGGTGATTCAGTGAGGCCACAGCCTCCCCCCGGGGGACTGACTGGGAACTGCAGGTGCAAAATTGGTCCCAGAATCAAAGATAAGAGAGAAAAGGACTGAACAGAGCGGGGACTGGGCGAGATGGAGTGATGGTTGACTGAAACGGACCAGATGAGCGCTCCTGTAAGGATAGAGTCGAAACACAATGACTGTGAGAAACAACTACTTGACCTTTCTCACCGAATTACAGAATTTATAACAACCGAAACTCTCCCTGATTAAAAAGTAACTGATCAAATATCTAATCTTCTACTTAGTCACGCTTTATTTACTTACCAGATTGTTTTCAAGTTGTTATTATTTGACAATCTCAATCAAATCAATTATTGCTTTGGACATTTGTTATCAATATTCAAGTTATTATCCATCCCGTTAAAACACTACAAAAAAAGTTAAAACTCTACGCTGTCCTTCCACACTCCCAGGTCAGGGTTAGAGACAAAGTAAAGCTCCTCTACACTGTGCGTCCGTCCACACTCCCAGGTCAGGGGTAGAGACACAGTAACGCTCCCTCTACACTGTGTGTTCACACTCCCAGGTCAGGGTTAGAGACACAGTAACGCTCCCTCTACACTGTGTGTCCACACTCCCAGGTCAGGGTTAGAGACACAGTAAAGCTCCTCTACACTGTGCGTCCACACTCCCAGGTCAGGGTTAGAGACACAGTAAAGCTCCTCTACACTGTGTGTCCACACTCCCAGGTCAGGGGTAGAGACACAGTAACGCTCCCTCTACACTGTGCGTCCACACTCCCAGGTCAGGGTTAGAGACACAGTAACGCTCCTCTACACTGTGTGTCCACACTCCCAGGTCAGGGTTAGAGACACAGTAAACCTCCTCTACACTGTGCGTCCACACTCCCAGGTCAGGGTTAGAGACACAGTAACGCTCCCTCTACACTGTGCGTCCACACTCCCAGGTCAGGGTTAGAGACACAGTAACGCTCCCTCTACACTGTGCGTCCACACTCCCAGGTCAGGGTTAGAGACACAGTAACGCTCCCTCTACACTGTGCGTCCAGGTCAGAGATATAGTCACAGTTAAGGTGGAGAGGTAGGAGGGGGCCGATGGTCGGGCGGGCGTGGCGAGGACAAGGCTGGAGCCTGCTGAGCGGAGGGAGCGGACAGGTTGTTAAGGGGTTAGCAGGTCGGAGAGGGCGAGGCCATAGAGGGCCTTGAGGATGAGAATTTTGAACTCCACATTCTCTGAAGGATGGGGAGCCAGTGGAGCCGGGCGAGGGTAGGCGCGATGCGGGGGTCACGAAGGGAGAGGACACGGGTTGCAGTGTTCTGGATGATCTGCAGCCTGTGGGGAGAGAGGAGTTCGAAAGGCCGACCGCCGAGCAGGGCATTGGCATAGTCGAACCTGGTCGTAACGAGGGTTTCAACAGCCTGACAAGTGGCTCACGGGGCCATCTTTCCACTGTGCCGTGTACCCAGGACGAAATGGTAAAGTTGCTAAATATTCAATCACAAGTAAACAAGTTCAATTCAGGCAGTGAATTTTTGGATCAGTGTTTGTGAGGGAAAGACTGTTGATGGTGGAACCACAGCACCACCTGGTGTGAAAGAAGAAAGAACCCGCATTTTTAACTCCGAAACGCCTCAAAACACATTGCAGGACTTTACTGTCGAGTATAGTAACTGGGTATTTTCTAACAATCCTTCCATTTGATAAAGGGCCTTATCTTGTCGACAAACCATCTCAAAGCATTTCACAGGAATTTAAAATAAAATGTAGTGACTGGGCGGTTTGTATGTATGTGTGTGTGTATGTCTATGTACGTGTGTGTGTCTCTATGTTTGTATGTGTGTCTCTATGTGTGGTGTCCCTATGTATGTGTGTGTGTCTCTATGTATGTGTGTATGTCTCTATGTATGTGTGTATGTCTCTATGTATGTGTGTCTCTACATTTGTGTGTGTGTGTGTCTATATGTATGTGTGTGTGTGTCTATGTGCGTGTGTGTCTATGTGTGTGTGTGTGCCTATGTATGGGTGTGTGTCTCTATGTATGTGTGTCTCCACATTTGTGTGTGTGTCTATATATGTATGTGTGTCTATGCATGTGTGTCTATCTATATGTATGTGTCTCTCTATGCATTTGAGTGTGTCTCTATGTACGTGTGTATGTGTCTATGTGTGTGTGTGCCTATGTATGTGTGTGTGTCTCTATGTTTGTGTGTGTTTGTGTCTATGCATGTGTGTGTCTATGTATGTATGTGTCTATGTATGTCAGTGTGTGTGTGTGTATCTATGTATGTAAGTGTGTATGTATGTATATGTGTGTCTACGTATGTGTGTGTGTCTATGCATGTATGTGTCTATGTATGTATGTAAGTGTGTGTGTGTCTATGTATGTATCTATGTATGTATGTATGTAAGTGAGTGTGTGTGAGTGTCTATGTATGTATGTGTCTATATATGTAAGTGTGTGTGTCTATGTATGTATGTGTCTATGTATATATGTCTGTGTCTATGTATATATGTCTGTGTATGTGTGTCTATGTATGTGTGCCTATGTATGTGTGTCTCTATGTATGTGTGTGTGTCTCTGTATGTCTCTATATAATAACATAATAATCCTTGCATATGTGTGTGTCTCTAAATTTGTGTGTGTTTGTCTCTATGCATTTGAGTGTGTCTCTATGTACGTGTGTATGTGTCTATGCATGTAAGTGTGTGTGTATCTATCATGTATCTATGTATGTATGTAAGTGTGTGTGAGTGTCTATGTATGTATGTGTCTATGTATGTATGTGTGTGTGTCTATATGCGTGTGTGTCTATGTGTGTGTGTGTCTCTATGTTTGTCTCTATGCATTTGAGTGTGTCTCTATGTACGTGTGTGTGTGTCTATCATGTATCTATGTATGTATGTGTGTGTGAGTGTCTACGTATGTGTCTATGTATGTAAGTGTGTATGTATGTGTGTCTATGCATGTGTGTGTCTATGTATGTATGTAAGTGTGTGTGCGCCTATGTATGTATGTGCCTATGTATGTGTCTATGTATGTCTGTGTGTCTATGTGTGTGCGTCTGTGTGTGTCTATGTGTATGCGTCTGTGTGTGTATGTATGTGTTTGTATGTGTGTGTTTATCAATGTTTGTGCCTATGTATGTATGTGTCTATGTATGTATGTGTGTGTATGTGTGTCTATGTGTCTATGTGTGTATGTAGGTATATGTATGTGTGTGTGTCTATGTGTGTGTGTGCCTATGTATGTGTGTCCATGTATGTGTATATGCATACATATGCATGTATATGTGTATGCATGTATGTGTTTCTACGTATGCATGTATGTATGTGTCTATGTATGTATGTAAGTGTGTATGTATGTAAGTGTGTATGTATGTATGTGTCCATGTACGTATGTAAGTGTAGAATCATAGAATCGTACATCACAAAAAGAGGCCATTCGGCCCATCGAGTCTGTGCGGCTCTTTGAAAAGAGCAATGCAATGTCAGTCCCACTCCCCGGCCCTTTCCCCATAACCCGCCAACCCGTCCGCCTCAAATACCCGTCCACCGCGTCTTTAAAAGTAGTTATCGAATCGGCCTCCACCGCCCTCTCAGGTGACGCCTTCCAGAATCGAACAACTCGCTGCGTGGAAAAAAAATTCTTCTCCCCTCCCCTCGGCTTCTTTTAGAGACTATTTTGAATCTGTGACCTCGCGTCGCCGACACACCCACCAGTGGGAACAGTTTGTCCCTCTCTAACCCATCAAATCCCCTCGTGGTTTTGAAGACCTCTATCAGGTCTCCTCGTCACCTTCTCTGCTCCAACAAGAATAACCCTCGTGTGTGTGTGTGTGTGTAATAATAATTATAATAATCCTTGCACTTGACGTGTGGGTACGTGTCCGTGTCTGAGCTGCGCGACCTCCACGTTATAATCAACACCGAGTTACCTCTCAGGTTCCCCTCAGAAAAAAGAAGCTGTCGACGTCCATCATCCGCGTCGTCGTCGTCGTCGTCCTCGTCAAAGATGGCGCCGGGCGGGCGGCGTCACCCCCAAAAAAGGCGCCAAAACCAAACCACCAACCGCCAAAACCCCAGGCCCCGGATGTGGCGGTTGGCGGGCGCCTTTCGAATCCCTTTTTTTTTTCGCGGGCTACCCACAATGCCCCGGGCGCGGCTGTATAAGGCAGCGCTACCCACAATGCCACCGGCGCGGCTCTCCATATAAGGCAGCGCTACCCACAGTGCCACCGGCTCGGCTCTCCATATAAGGCAGCGCTACCCACAATGCCACTGGCGCGGCTCTCCATATAAGGCAGCGCTACCCACAATGCCACCGGCGCGGTTCTCGCTCCCTATAAGTTCCGGCCGTGGCCGTCGTTCGGCCATTTTGTCGCCTGCGGTTTCAGGTGAGTGGACATGTCGCTCTGAGAGAGAGCGAGAGAGAGATGGCGGGTCAAGTCAATCCGGCGCCATCCTCCTCTCCCCGGCCTCACCGGGCCCCGAGTCGTACGGCTTTTCACGCCTCGGTACCCGATGGTTCTTTAGGCGCTATTATTTCTCCGCGCCCCCCCCCCTCCCGCCCGCCCCGGGGCCTCGGCTGTCTCGATGATGATGACCTTTCACAGACCTGTACTGATGCAACCGTGATCGAGCCATGTTCCTCCTCAATGGAGCTGATGAGACGAGCTGTGACTCCCGAGAAAGAATTGGGGGTGGGTGGGGCCGGGCACGATTTGGGAATTTTTTTTGAGGGGGGGTGGGAGCTGGAGGCGACCTGGGGGTTGGGGAGGAATGTGTGTGTGGGGTCGGGGAGGGGGGAATGTGTGTGGGGGATGTGTGTGGGGGGGGCGGGGAGGGGGGAAATGTGTGTGGGGGATGGGGAGGGGGAATTTGGGTGGGGAATGGGAGAGGGGAATGTGTGTGGGGGGGGGATGGGGAGGGGGGAAATGTGTGTGGGGGGGGCGGGGAGGGGGGAAATGTGTGTGGGGGGGCGGGGAGAGGGGAATGTGTGGGGGGGGCGGGGAGGGGGGAATTTGGGTGGGGGAATGGGGAGGGGGGAATGTGTGTGGGGGGGCGGGGGAGGGGGATGTGTGTGGGGGGGAGGGGAATGTGTGTGGGGGGGGGGGAGAGGGGAATGTGTGTGGGGGGGGAGAGAGGGGTGTGTGTATGGGGGGGCGGGGAAAGGGGAATGTGTGTGGGGGGGGAGAGGGTGTGTGTATGGGGGGGCGGGGAAAGGGGAATGTGTGTGTGTGGGGGGGGCGGGGAAAGGGAATGTGGGGGGGGGGGAGTGTGTGTGTGTGGGGGGGGGGAGAGGGGTGTGTGTATGGGGGGGGCGGGGAGGGGGGAATGTGGGGGGGGGAAGAGGAAGCCATGGGTGTGGGGAGAAGGTTAATTGGTAGGTGATAGCCAGAGGGAGAATTACAAACTTGGGGGTCAAACACAAGGATTATATTATGCTGGAGGTGGAGAGGGAGGGGGGGGGGGGAGTACGGTCTGTTGGTTGTCGTATTTGTGATCGGCCACACGTGGAAATCCATCACTGTTTAAGGGGTGGGGTTTCTGAGGGAGCCATCGAGTCGGGAGAATGTTTAGGAAGACGACTGCAAAGCGATTAAGCGAATGGTTCAGAATTATTCACGTGTTTTCTTACATATCCCGTGAAATGTCTATTTAAGAAGCTTCCGCTAAATTAATTGGACTGTCCCTTTGCTTCAGGTGCAGCGGTGGGAGCCCTTTGGCACAGGTAATTGGTCTTAATACAAATGTAATTTAGCCAAGTAATTTAGATGCTCTGTTGGGATGGGGGTGGGGGGGTGCAGAGTGGGTGTAAATCATAGTATATCATTGCGTTTTGACGGGGGAGGAGCCGTTTTGTGCCACCAAGATGAATTCACCTGAACTCTCTCTTTCTGCATAAACTGTGTAGAAACTTAATATTCTGAGTGGCACTGGTGACCAGTGGGGATGGGGTGAACACAGATCTGAATGACCCATTTAAATTGCACTTGTAAAGCTGCTCCAGATACTCACTGCGGCAGTCGCGTAGTGAACCAACTTGGGGGAGTTTTTTTTCTCTCTCTCTCTCTCTCTCTCTCTCTCGGCTACAAGACCCTCACGCTCCCCACCCTCAGCGGGGCTGGTTCCGGCTGGTCGCACGTTCTTTCAGCCGCTCTGCCCCGAGACTTTGGGGCGCGAAAGGCGCTGTACGGAAACAGAAGCTGTTCCCTTATAGTTCAGTTGTCATTTACCCCACTGCTGCCTTTTTTGTTAGCCCCAGGTTCGAGCAGTGGTTGGCTGCCATCTCAAGTGAGCTTTGATTTCTTTTTCAGGTTACTTGTCTGTTGTTGGTGCCAGTTCTCTTGAGGTGAGCACTGAGTAAGCTTTTCGTTTTGTAAACCATGTATAAATTAGCATATAAATTTGGGTGTTTTTTTTTTGTCGTCCATTTTGAAGCTCTGAACCGGGCATATATAGTCTACAGTCTGCAATCTTCAGTCTGCCGTCCTAACTGCTGTTCATGATGATTCATAACAAATAGACAAGCATATATCTGAGTAAACCTTGATGCTCAAAACTTGTTCTGAAAAACAGCAGTGGCCAGAAATGAACCGGTTTTTGTTGTTCCGGGCGCGTCGCAATCTGAAATGTTGTCCCGTTTCTCCCGGCAGGAGCACGCACCGCTGCTGAATGTGACCTCGTTTGTGCAAGCAAACTCGGCTCTATCCCGTCGCCAAGGTTTGTATTTCTCTGGTCTCTGCAGACATCTCATAGCTGCGAGCAGCAGCTGTTTGTGGTGTCACCACTTGGACCTCTTAATCCCTGCCTGAAGTATTTGCCCGCTGCTTTTTGTAGATTTTAGCTGTTCCAAATGATAACAACAATAATCCTTGCATTTTATATCTTATTATTGGAATATAAATATCAAAATTTGATCTCTCAAAGACAGGATAAGGCACTACGCCAAATGCAAGGATTATTATTATTATACAGCGCTTGGATCACTTTGTTGGGACGTCTCAACGCGCTTCACAGAATACACTGTAAAGCGAATTGACTGTGATTTGCGGGTGAATCTCGGCAGCCAATTGCGCACAGCGACATCCCACAAACGGTTGTGGGCTGAGTGAACAAATTTGTTGGTTTATTCTGTGAAGCGCTCCAGCGAGACGTCTCAATATCAAACTCGAGGATGATTATTGTTAAAATGTGTCTTCTAGGCATACGTCTGGGTTTGTCAGAAGCTCAGGAGCAGTCACTTAACAATAACTCTTCCCTTGATAGTGGAACACCTTTATTGCGGGGATGGGTCTGTGTGTGTGGTTAGGGTGTCACGTTCCCTGGTTTGAGAGGATGATATGGGTATTGCCCAGAAATAAGTGGACGGCATATTGTCGACTGATAATACTTTTTGAGTCACCAAAGCCCTGATCAAACCAGTTGTACCTTGCGGTGTAGGTAGGCCGTTAGTTTTGAGTCTGTGCTCACGGTCTCCGCTTGTTCTGTTTCAGGAAATGGCCACGGCTGGGAAAAGGGGGTACACTTGGTGAGTACTAGTCTCGTTTCAATGTCTCTCGACTTGGAGCCTTTGCGTAGCAGAGCAACTTAGCTTGATCAGCGGCTTAAGCTTGAACGCTGCACCAGGCTGCAATAGCTACATGACCTGCCCCCCCCCTCCCCCTCCCCGCCAGTATCCCCAGCTTCAATCCCCGCAAACTGCGACTGTGTTCGCCCGCACTAAACTCCCTCTCCCCTGGCTTGGCGTGGGGTTCCGTGCTGCCAAGTGCTCCCGAGACACTGCCCGGCGTGACAGGCGCAGAGCAAGTGCATGTTGTCGACGGCCAAACCGCCATCGCCTGTAATTTATCCCTGTATCCTGCGTGCCGGGGAGTTGGGTCAGTGGCAGCCAGGCTTGATTTGTGGTCAGTGGTAGCGCATTGGTCCTCAGGATGACTTCATTGCATGTCTTATGTGTTGTCAGGAGCCAGAACCTGCAAAGGTGAACCCACTGGTATCTGCTGCATGAAATGAGGCGAACCTGTTACTTGTGAACTGTCTGATAGGACTAATGTTAGCGCTGCTGTCAATGACAGGGACGGAGCCTGCTGACGGGAGTCTTAATGGGTCATTTTACTTTTTTTTTTGTAGGCATCACAAAGAAAAGTGGGCCAAACCGGTGAGTAACGCTCGGGTGGAACAAAGTGGGCCGTGTCGTCTTGTTTATTTGTTATCGCCCACAAAGTAAACTTGGTCACTCCACTTGACAGTGTATCCTGTGAAGCCCCTTGATAACGCTCAATGACATGACGAGGCTCTGTGTCAAATGCAGTAACGGCCACGACACTCCTTGCATTTGGTAGAGCGCCTCATCACGCCGCTGAGACGTCTCAAAGCGCTTCACAGAATAGGCTGTAAAATGGATTGACTGCCAGGATTCTTCTTCTTGTGTACGTGACGAGTGTTGCTATGATGGTGTTGTGCCCAGGATTAAAACGAGTTGAGACGCTCTGGGTAGTGTGTAGTCTGTCGCAGGTCTAGTTGGAAGTCCCAGTTTACCTCGTTTAAATCTTGGCCAGTCTAGAATGAGCGGTGTTAGGCCACTTGCTTATTTCCTCGGCCAGTCGTGGAGTCCTGTTAGAGCCTGCGAGAGGACCCAGGTTCGATCCCCGGGCGGGGCGAAACGTTGGGCGAGTTTCCTTGCTCCGCACACACCGCTTGCGACTGTTTACCCAGCAGTAAGGAGGAACCCAGTTGTTCCATCGATTGGCTTTTCCAGGGGTATTGATTCCTTCCATAATAATAATAATAATAAATTGGTTGCTCAATGTTTGTGGGGTGTCGCTGAGCGCAGTCGGCTGCCGCGTTTCGCCCACAGAAGACACGCAATCACTGCGCTTTGCAGTATGTCCTGTGGAGCGCTTTGAGATACCCTTGAGGCCAAGATAAGGCGCTATATCAAATGCAAGGATCATTATTATCATATAGCCATCAGTTCCCACAGACGATGCTGTCTCTGCAAGCTCTCCTCCGAAGTGCAATGATGAGGAACCTAGCTCACTTTGAATCCGTGTGAAAGCAACATTAAAAGCCTGAGCAACTTCTGATAGTGTGTTAACGTCTCTGGGGTGCTGCCTTCTATCACCCTGCTGAACTGTCCCTTTCCTTTCCAGTCCAGGCAAATGACCGCTGCGACTGACCGCTGAGTGGTGAGTAAATTCTTGTGCGCGTTGTCTGAATGTCCACTGTTATCGTCTTAAATCAACAAAGCACAGTGATGGTAACTTAAGGCTGTATCAGTTGAGTCCTATAGCTCAGTGGTAAGAGCACAAGCGAGAGGACCTGGGTTCAATTCCCAGGTCAGGGAAGTTTAGACAAGTTTCCTTACCTTTCACACTCACACCGTTGTTTACCGAGCAGTAGGTAGGACCCCGGTTGTTAGTCGATCAGTGGATCACTTTTTAAGGGGGGAGTAATCCCTTCAAAGTGCTACTAATATTATTATTGTTGGGTACCAAGTAACCTTGGACCGGGTGTTCTGCGCGGGTTACATTTCCAGAAGGCCAAACAACCCCACGCAACACAACCTGCATTTACGCAGTGCCCTTCACGTGGGGCAGGAGTGTCCGCAGGGCACTTGACCAACGGTGGCATCTGACAACACGCCGAGGGCAGTGAGCGTAAGCACGGTCAAAAAAGGAAGGTCTTTAGGTGGGGTCTGAAGGTCGGGAGGGGGGAGAGGCAGAGGGATTGGTGGGGGAGAGAGAGAGTTCCATACCTCAGATGTGCGATCGCACACTCCAATCTGGGATGCACCTTATCTGAAACCCCCCCCCCCTCACCGCCGCCATCTTGTTTGCTTGTATGATGATCTCACTCATGGAATCTCGTTCGACTGAACTTGTGATGTTACTCCGTGGTCTGAACAGCAACGATCTCTCGTGCGGTGTGGCATTCGTTGGGTACGAGCCTGAGAGTTGAGCGGTTCCTTGCGTTTTATTTCAGAGCGAAAGTGGTCCCGTCGAAATCCCAACGCCCGCAAACAGCGTTCGAAAAGCGATCCAGGTGAGTGTGGTCGATGTGTTTGACACTCAAGTCAGCATCCAACCTCCCTTGTCTAAACTCCGGTGGCTTTGTTGGTCAACAATAATTTTGAGGACCTGTTTTTGGTTCCCAGGCGGGGCAAAATCTTTCTTAAGCAAGTTCTCACACACACACGCGTGCACACACAAAATACAGTCACTGCTATGTCAAATGCAAGGATTATTATTATTAACTTGCAACGAGTAGGAATCCGGTCGTTGGTGGATTAGGTGAATCAAAATAATAATAATTTGGCCACTCAATCCACGCCCGCTTGCCTTACGCAATTGGCTGCCGCGTTTCGCCCACAAAATGTCCAGTCGATGCGCTTGGCGGTGTATGCCGGAAGCGATCTGAGACGACTCGATGAGCGTGATTGGGACGCTGCATCAAACCCGGGGGTTATTGTGAAAAGTACATGCTGAAGCAGACGCCTAGGGGGTGTCCGGCTTCGCCCAGAGAGTGCCGGCTGCCCACGTTTGGAATCCATCTGAAATGATGTTTAAACCACTATACCCTGAGTCGGTCTCGCGACTGACTGTGACCCAGGCAATCCGTTCTGAACAGATGGGATTTGACAGTGGGCGGGCGGGCCGGAGTGGGGGTACCTGGAGTAACCGACCCCGTTTGTCTGTGTTCCTTTGCAGGCACGAAACTCGGGAGCAACCGGCAAAGGTGAGCAGCAACCTGGGTAGCGTTGACAGTGGCTGAGCTGGGGGTGGGGTATGACCGTAGGCACCTCTCGAAGAGGAAGGTCTTCAGACACAACCTGAGGATCAGGATAATAATATTAATAAGACTTGCATTTGACACAGCGCCTCGTCATGTCTTTGAGACGTAGCAAAGCGCTTCACGGGACACACTGCAAAGTGTAGTAACTGTATTTTCTGGGCGAGAGATGTGGAAGGAAGGGGCAAGGCGGGTGAGGGGAGAGAGGAAGTGTCCCGGAGTTTCAGGATGTAGTGGCTGAAAGTACACTCATCCATTCCACCACCAGCGGCCGTGCTCTCAGCCGCCGTGCTCTACAGTAAAGCCCGACTTCTTGTAATGACACTGTTACCGCCCCACTCTGTCTGAAATAAAGTGACTGATTGGTAACGTTCTGACTGGAGCCTTGGAATGCGCTCTCTCTTTCTCTCCTCTCTCCCTGGAGGGGCGCACCCTGCTTACCCAAGTATTAGGCGCAGGTTGGCAAGAGCCGAGACTTTTTGGCGGGCGGGGTTAACAGAGGTTAGCCGAGATCGCGGCGAAATTAGACATGATCAGGCGCTGGGTCAAACTCAGAAAGATTATTATTATTTAAGTAACGGGCAAAGTGAACTTTCTCCGCAGGACCTTGTACCTTACGGAGCTGTGGAGGACAAAAGAGATCAGACCGAGGTAAGGTCGAGACACGTGTCCGCTCCACTCTTTAGGGGGTGGTGGTTTTCGCTGGAGGAATTAGTTTTAGCGGCTAAATATGTTGAGCCTGTTATCGCCCCAGTCTGATTGTTGGTGACTGAAACGGTAACCTCTGATTCACTGCTGCTTTATCAGCATTTAACGGCCAGAGGACTCTTGTCCAGGGTTGGTTTTCGATCAGCCGGGTGTCTGACCACGCACGGAAACCCGGCACCGTGACCAGCCGGGTGTCTGACACGCACGGAAACCCGGCACCGTGACCAGCCGGGTGTCTGACACGCACGGAAACCCGGCACCGTGACCAGCCGGGTGTCTGACACGCGTGGACGCCTGTCCCCGTTTGCTTAAGGGTATCCAAACCCGACTGAGGATTCCCCACGTCCCACCCACACCCCAGAGTGTGCTGTCTGGCCAAGCTTTCCCGCTGCTTGTCCAGCGAGGACCCACCCTCCCCGTTACTTATAGGGCTTTGGCTGCAGGATTAACAGGAGCTGAGGGAGGATTCCCTCAGTTTTAGGCCGGTCAGACAGGAGGTAGAGGGGAAGACTAACATTGCTGCTTTGCTTGACCTTACCGGACCTTCTTTTCTATTTCAGCTATAACCAGGACATGAAGTGTTTGCTGGATTAAGGGGAACAGTGGGCTGACTCACTGAGGGCTGAACAGGTTCTTGTGGGACGGTAACCTTTCACCAATAGACACCAATCAATACTGGTGACCATTGAGGTTCACACGCAACTTACTTACCTGGTGAGTTTCTGGGATCGCATCACAGAGTGGGGGTGGGGGAGAGGCTCACCTCATATGTTAAGCTGTCGGCTTCCCTTCAGAAAGAAAATAGGGGTAATAACTCGGTCACTCGACCCACGGCTGTTTGTGGGGACGTCGCTGGGCGCAATGGGCTGCCAGGTTTTGCCCCTCGGGAACGCACAGTCACTACGCTTTGCTGCGTATCCTGCAATGGGGTTGGAGACCTCTATTTGGGTCAAATGACGAGGGTTATTATCAGGCGGTGTACAGTAAAGCCCGGCTCTCTGTGATGACTCTGTTCCCGCCCACTTTGTCTGATATAAAGTGACTGAATGGTAACGTTCTGACTGGAGCCTTGGAATGCGCTCTCTCTCTCTCTCCTCCTCCCTCCCTCCCTGGAGGGGCGCACCCTGCTTACCCAATTCCGGAGAGTATTAGGCGCAGGTTGGCAGGAGCCGAGTCTTTTTGGCGGGGGGGGGGAGTTAACGGAGGTTAGTCGAGATCACAGCGAAATTTGCGCTTTTGAGACGTGATCAGGCGCTGCGTCAACCTCAGAAAGATTATTATTATTTAAGTAACGGGCAAAGTGATCTTTCTTCGCAGGACCTTGTACCTTACGGAGCTGTGGAGGACAAAAGAGATCAGACCGAGGTAAGGTCGAGACACGTGTCCGCTCCACTCTTTAGCGGGTGGTGGTTTTCGCTGGAGGAATTAGTTTTAGCGGCTAAATATGTTGAGCCTGTTATCGCCCCAGTCTGATTGTTGGTGACTGAAACGGTAACCTCTGATTCACTGCTGCTTTATCAGCATTTAACGGCCAGAGGACTCTTGTCCAGGGTTGGTTTTCGATCAGCCGGGTGTCTGACAACGCACGGAAACCCGGCGCCGTGACCAGCCGGGTGTCTGACACGCACGGAAACCCGGCACCGTGACCAGCCGGGTGTTTGACACGCACGGAAACCCGGCACCGTGACCAGCCGGGTGTCTGACACGCGTGGACACCTGTCCCCGTTTGCTTAAGGGTCTCCAAACCCGACTGAGGATTCCCCACGTCCCACCCACACCCCAGAGTGTGCTGTCTGGCCAAGCTTTCCCGCTGCTTGTCCAGCGAGGACCCACCCTCCCCGTTACTTATAGGGCTTTGG
This sequence comes from Callorhinchus milii, assembly GCF_018977255.1. Taxonomy (NCBI): domain Eukaryota; kingdom Metazoa; phylum Chordata; class Chondrichthyes; order Chimaeriformes; family Callorhinchidae; genus Callorhinchus; species Callorhinchus milii. The sequence continues at coordinate 162,551 of NW_024704836.1, forward strand.
CTGCAGGATTAACAGGAGCTGAGGGAGGATTCCCTCAGTTTTAGGCCGGTCAGACAGTAGGTAGAGGGGAAGACTAACATTGCTGCTTTGCTTGACCTTACCGGACCTTCTTTTCTATTTCAGCTTTTACCAGGACATGAAGTGTTTGCTGGATTAAGGGGAACAGTGGGCTGACTCACTGAGGGCTGAACAGGTTCTTGTGGGACGGTAACCTTTCACCAATAGACACCAATCAATACTTGTGACCATTGAGGTTCACACGCAACTGACTTACCTGGTGAGTTTCTGGGATCGCATCACAGAGTGGGGGGGGGAGAGGCTCACCTCATATGTTAAGCTGTCGGCTTCCCTTCAGAAAGAAAATAGGGGGAATGACGAGGGTTATTATCAGGCGGTGTACAGTAAAGCCCGGCTCTCTGTGATGACTCTGTGCCCACCCACTTTGTCTGATATAAAGTGACTGAATGGTAACGTTCTGACTGGAGCCTTGGGATGCGCTCTCTCTCTCTCTCCTCCCTCCCTCCCTGGAGGGGCGCACCCTGCTTACCCAATTCCGGAGAGTATTAGGCGCAGGTTGGCAGGAGCCGAGTCTTTTTGGCGGGGGGGGGGTGGGGTGGAGTTAACGGAGGTTAGTCGAGATCACAGCGAAATTTGCGCTTTTGAGACGTGATCAGGCGCTGCGTCAACCTCAGAAAGATTATTATTATTTAAGTAACGGGCAAAGTGATCTTTCTTCGCAGGACCTTGTACCTTACGGAGCTGTGGAGGACAAAAGAGATCAGACCGAGGTAAGGTCGAGACACGTGTCCGCTCCACTCTTTAGCGGGTGGTGGTTTTCGCTGGAGGAATTAGTTTTAGCGGCTAAATATGTTGAGCCTGTTATCGCCCCAGTCTGATTGTTGGTGACTGAAACGGTTACCTCTGATTCACTGCTGCTTTATCAGCATTTAACGGCCAGAGGACTCTTGTCCAGGGTTGGTTTTCGATCAGCCGGGTGTCTGACAACGCACGGAAACCCGGCACCGTGACCAGCCGGGTGTCTGACACGCACGGAAACCCGGCACCGTGACCAGCCGGGTGTCTGACACGCACGGAAACCCGGCACCGTGACCAGCCGGGTGTCTGACACGCGTGGACGCCTGTCCCCGTTTGCTTAAGGGTATCCAAACCCGACTGAGGATTCCCCACGTCCCACCCACACCCCAGAGTGTGCTGTCTGGCCAAGCTTTCCCGCTGCTTGTCCAGCGAGGACCCACCCTCCCCGTTACTTATAGGGCTTTGGCTGCAGGATTAACAGGAGCTGAGGGAGGATTCCCTCAGTTTTAGGCCGGTCAGACAGTAGGTAGAGGGGAAGACTAACATTGCTGCTTTGCTTGACCTTACCGGACCTTCTTTTCTATTTCAGCTATAACCAGGACATGAAGTGTTTGCTGGATTAAGGGGAACAGTGGGCTGACTCACTGAGGGCTGAACAGGTTCTTGTGGGACGGTAACCTTTCACCAATAGACACCAATCAATACTGGTGACCATTGAGGTTCACACGCAACTTACTTACCTGGTGAGTTTCTGGGATCGCATCACAGAGTGGGGGGAGAGGCTCACCTCACATGTTAAGCTGTCGGCTTCCCTTCAGAAAGAAAATAGGGGTAATAACTCGGTCACTCGACCCACGGCTGTTTGTGGGGACGTCGCTGGGCGCAATGGGCTGCCAGGTTTTGCCCCTCGGGAACGCACAGTCACTACGCTTTGCTGCGTATCCTGCAATGGGGTTGGAGACCTCTATTTCGGTCAAATGACGAGGGTTATTATCAGGCGGTGTACAGTAAAGCCCGGCTCTCTGTGATGACTCTGTTCCCGCCCACTTTGTCTGATATAAAGTGACTGAATGGTAACGTTCTGACTGGAGCCTTGGGATGCGCTCTCTCTCTCTCTCTCCTCCTCCCTCCCTCCCTGGAGGGGCGCACCCTGCTTACCCAATTCCGGAGAGTATTAGGCGCAGGTTGGCAGGAGCCGAGTCTTTTTGGCGGGGGGGGGGGGAGTTAACGGAGGTTAGCCGAGATCACAGCGAAATTTGCGCTTTTGAGACGTGATCAGGCGCTGCGTCAACCTCAGAAAGATTATTATTATTTAAGTAACGGGCAAAGTGATCTTTCTTCGCAGGACCTTGTACCTTACGGAGCTGTGGAGGACAAAAGAGATCAGACCGAGGTAAGGTCGAGACACGTGTCCGCTCCACTCTTTAGCGGGTGGTGGTTTTCGCTGGAGGAATTAGTTTTAGCGGCTAAATATGTTGAGCCTGTTATCGCCCCAGTCTGATTGTTGGTGACTGAAACGGTAACCTCTGATTCACTGCTGCTTTATCAGCATTTAACGGCCAGAGGACTCTTGTCCAGGGTTGGTTTTCGATCAGCCGGGTGTCTGACACGCACGGAAACCCGGCACCGTGACCAGCCGGGTGTCTGACACGCACGGAAACCCGGCACCGTGACCAGCCCCGGTGTCTGACACGCGTGGACGCCTGTCCCCGTTTGCTTAAGGGTATCCAAACCCGACTGAGGATTCCCCACGTCCCACCCACACCCCAGAGTGTGCTGTCTGGCCAAGCTTTCCCGCTGCTTGTCCAGCGAGGACCCACCCTCCCCGTTACTTATAGGGCTTTGGCTGCAGGATTAACAGGAGCTGAGGGAGGATTCCCTCAGTTTTAGGCCGGTCAGACAGTAGGTAGAGGGGAAGACTAACATTGCTGCTTTGCTTGACCTTACCGGACCTTCTTTTCTATTTCAGCTATAACCAGGACATGAAGTGTTTGCTGGATTAAGGGGAACAGTGGGCTGACTCACTGAGGGCTGAACAGGTTCTTGTGGGACGGTAACCTTTCACCAATAGACACCAATCAATACTGGTGACCATTGAGGTTCACACGCAACTTACTTACCTGGTGAGTTTCTGGGATCGCATCACAGAGTGGGGGGGGGAGGCTCACCTCACATGTTAAGCTGTCGGCTTCCCTTCAGAAAGAAAATAGGGGTAATAACTCGGTCACTCGACCCACGGCTGTTTGTGGGGACGTCGCTGGGCGCAATGGGCTGCCAGGTTTTGCCCCTCGGGAACGCACAGTCACTACGCTTTGCTGCGTATCCTGCAATGGGGTTGGAGACCTCTATTTGGGTCAAATGACGAGGGTTATTATCAGGCGGTGTACAGTAAAGCCCGGCTCTCTGTGATGACTCTGTTCCCGCCCACTTTGTCTGATATAAAGTGACTGAATGGTAACGTTCTGACTGGAGCCTTGGGATGCGCTCTCTCTCTCTCTCTCTCCTCCTCCCTCCCTCCCTGGAGGGGCGCACCCTGCTTACCCAATTCCGGAGAGTATTAGGCGCAGGTTGGCAGGAGCCGAGTCTTTTTGGCGGGGGGGGGGGGGAGTTAACGGAGGTTAGCCGAGATCACAGCGAAATTTGCGCTTTTGAGACGTGATCAGGCGCTGCGTCAACCTCAGAAAGATTATTATTATTTAAGTAACGGGCAAAGTGATCTTTCTTCGCAGGACCTTGTACCTTACGGAGCTGTGGAGGACAAAAGAGATCAGACCGAGGTAAGGTCGAGACACGTGTCCGCTCCACTCTTTAGCGGGTGGTGGTTTTCGCTGGAGGAATTAGTTTTAGCGGCTAAATATGTTGAGCCTGTTATCGCCCCAGTCTGATTGTTGGTGACTGAAACGGTAACCTCTGATTCACTGCTGCTTTATCAGCATTTAACGGCCAGAGGACTCTTGTCCAGGGTTGGTTTTCGATCAGCCGGGTGTCTGACAACGCACGGAAACCCGGCACCGTGACCAGCCGGGTGTCTGACACGCACGGAAACCCGGCACCGTGACCAGCCGGGTGTCTGACACGCACGGAAACCCGGCACCGTGACCAGCCGGGTGTCTGACACGCACGGAAACCCGGCACCGTGACCAGCCGGGTGTCTGACACGCGTGGACGCCTGTCCCCGTTTGCTTAAGGGTCTCCAAACCCGACTGAGGATTCCCCACGTCCCACCCACACCCCAGAGTGTGCTGTCTGGCCAAGCTTTCCCGCTGCTTGTCCAGCGAGGACCCACCCTCCCCGTTACTTATAGGGCTTTGGCTGCAGGATTAACAGGAGCTGAGGGAGGATTCCCTCAGTTTTAGGCCGGTCAGACAGTAGGTAGAGGGGAAGACTAACATTGCTGCTTTGCTTGACCTTACCGGACCTTCTTTTCTATTTCAGCTATAACCAGGACATGAAGTGTTTGCTGGATTAAGGGGAACAGTGGGCTGACTCACTGAGGGCTGAACAGGTTCTTGTGGGACGGTAACCTTTCACCAATAGACACCAATCAATACTGGTGACCATTGAGGTTCACACGCAACTTACTTACCTGGTGAGTTTCTGGGATCGCATCACAGAGTGGGGGGAGAGGCTCACCTCACATGTTAAGCTATCGGCTTCCCTTCAGAAAGAAAATAGGGGGAATGACGAGGGTTATTATCAGGCGGTGTACAGTAAAGCCCGGCTCTCTGTGATGACTCTGTTCCCGCCCACTTTGTCTGATATAAAGTGACTGAATGGTAACGTTCTGACTGGAGCCTTGGGATGCGCCCCCTCTCTCTCTCCTCCTCCCTCCCTCCCTGGAGGGGCGCACCCTGCTTACCCAATTCCGGAGAGTATTAGGCGCAGGTTGGCAGGAGCCGAGTCTTTTTGGCGGGGAGGGGGGGGGAGTTAACGGAGGTTAGCCGAGATCACAGCGAAATTTGCGCTTTTGAGACGTGATCAGGCGCTGCGTCAACCTCAGAAAGATTATTATTATTTAAGTAACGGGCAAAGTGATCTTTCTTCGCAGGACCTTGTACCTTACGGAGCTGTGGAGGACAAAAGAGATCAGACCGAGGTAAGGTCGAGACACGTGTCCGCTCCACTCTTTAGCGGGTGGTGGTTTTCGCTGGAGGAATTAGTTTTAGCGGCTAAATATGTTGAGCCTGTTATCGCCCCAGTCTGATTGTTGGTGACTGAAACGGTAACCTCTGATTCACTGCTGCTTTATCAGCATTTAACGGCCAGAGGACTCTTGTCCAGGGTTGGTTTTCGATCAGCCGGGTGTCTGACACGCACGGAAACCCGGCACCGTGACCAGCCGGGTGTCTGACACGCACGGAAACCCGGCACCGTGACCAGCCGGGTGTCTGACACGCACGGAAACCCGGCACCGTGACCAGCCGGGTGTCTGACACGCGTGGACGCCTGTCCCCGTTTGCTTAAGGGTATCCAAACCCGACTGAGGATTCCCCACGTCCCACCCACACCCCAGAGTGTGCTGTCTGGCCAAGCTTTCCCGCTGCTTGTCCAGCGAGGACCCACCCTCCCCGTTACTTATAGGGCTTTGGCTGCAGGATTAACAGGAGCTGAGGGAGGATTCCCTCAGTTTTAGGCCGGTCAGACAGTAGGTAGAGGGGAAGACTAACATTGCTGCTTTGCTTGACCTTACCGGACCTTCTTTTCTATTTCAGCTATAACCAGGACATGAAGTGTTTGCTGGATTAAGGGGAACAGTGGGCTGACTCACTGAGGGCTGAACAGGTTCTTGTGGGACGGTAACCTTTCACCAATAGACACCAATCAATACTGGTGACCATTGAGGTTCACACGCAACTTACTTACCTGGTGAGTTTCTGGGATCGCATCACAGAGTGGGGGGGGGAGGCTCACCTCACATGTTAAGCTGTCGGCTTCCCTTCAGAAAGAAAATAGGGGTAATAACTCGGTCACTCGACCCACGGCTGTTTGTGGGGACGTCGCTGGGCGCAATGGGCTGCCAGGTTTTGCCCCTCGGGAACGCACAGTCACTACGCTTTGCTGCGTATCCTGCAATGGGGTTGGAGACCTCTATTTGGGTCAAATGACGAGGGTTATTATCAGGCGGTGTACAGTAAAGCCCGGCTCTCTGTGATGACTCTGTTCCCGCCCACTTTGTCTGATATAAAGTGACTGAATGGTAACGTTCTGACTGGAGCCTTGGGATGCGCTCTCTCTCTCTCCTCCTCCCTCCCTCCCTGGAGGGGCGCACCCTGCTTACCCAATTCCGGAGAGTATTAGGCGCAGGTTGGCAGGAGCCGAGTCTTTTTGGCGGGGGGGGGGGAGTTAACGGAGGTTAGTCGAGATCACAGCGAAATTTGCGCTTTTGAGACGTGATCAGGCGCTGCGTCAACCTCAGAAAGATTATTATTATTTAAGTAACGGGCAAAGTGATCTTTCTTCGCAGGACCTTGTACCTTACGGAGCTGTGGAGGACAAAAGAGATCAGACCGAGGTAAGGTCGAGACACGTGTCCGCTCCACTCTTTAGCGGGTGGTGGTTTTCGCTGGAGGAATTAGTTTTAGCGGCTAAATATGTTGAGCCTGTTATCGCCCCAGTCTGATTGTTGGTGACTGAAACGGTAACCTCTGATTCACTGCTGCTTTATCAGCATTTAACGGCCAGAGGACTCTTGTCCAGGGTTGGTTTTCGATCAGCCGGGTGTCTGACAACGCACGGAAACCCGGCACCGTGACCAGCCGGGTGTCTGACACGCACGGAAACCCGGCACCGTGACCAGCCGGGTGTCTGACACGCGTGGACGCCTGTCCCCGTTTGCTTAAGGGTCTCCAAACCCGACTGAGGATTCCCCACGTCCCACCCACACCCCAGAGTGTGCTGTCTGGCCAAGCTTTCCCGCTGCTTGTCCAGCGAGGACCCACCCTCCCCGTTACTTATAGGGCTTTGGCTGCAGGATTAACAGGAGCTGAGGGAGGATTCCCTCAGTTTTAGGCCGGTCAGACAGTAGGTAGAGGGGAAGACTAACATTGCTGCTTTGCTTGACCTTACCGGACCTTCTTTTCTATTTCAGCTATAACCAGGACATGAAGTGTTTGCTGGATTAAGGGGAACAGTGGGCTGACTCACTGAGGGCTGAACAGGTTCTTGTGGGACGGTAACCTTTCACCAATAGACACCAATCAATACTGGTGACCATTGAGGTTCACACGCAACTTACTTACCTGGTGAGTTTCTGGGATCGCATCACAGAGTGGGGGGGGAGAGGCTCACCTCACATGTTAAGCTGTCGGCTTCCCTTCAGAAAGAAAATAGGGGTAATAACTCGGTCACTCGACCCAAGGCTGTTTGTGGGGACGTCGCTGGGCGCAATGGGCTGCCAGGTTTTGCCCCTCGGGAACGCACAGTCACTACGCTTTGCTGCGTATCCTGCAATGGGGTTGGAGACCTCTATTTGGGTCAAATGACGAGGGTTATTATCAGGCGGTGTACAGTAAAGCCCGGCTCTCTGTGATGACTCTGTTCCCGCCCACTTTGTCTGATATAAAGTGACTGAATGGTAACGTTCTGACTGGAGCCTTGGGATGCGCTCTCTCTCTCTCTCCTCCCTCCCTCCCTGGAGGGGCGCACCCTGCTTACCCAATTCCGGAGAGTATTAGGCGCAGGTTGGCAGGAGCCGAGTCTTTTTGGCGGGGGGGGGGGGGAGTTAACGGAGGTTAGCCGAGATCACAGCGAAATTTGCGCTTTTGAGACGTGATCAGGCGCTGCGTCAACCTCAGAAAGATTATTATTATTTAAGTAACGGGCAAAGTGATCTTTCTTCGCAGGACCTTGTACCTTACGGAGCTGTGGAGGACAAAAGAGATCAGACCGAGGTAAGGTCGAGACACGTGTCCGCTCCACTCTTTAGCGGGTGGTGGTTTTCGCTGGAGGAATTAGTTTTAGCGGCTAAATATGTTGAGCCTGTTATCGCCCCAGTCTGATTGTTGGTGACTGAAACGGTAACCTCTGATTCACTGCTGCTTTATCAGCATTTAACGGCCAGAGGACTCTTGTCCAGGGTTGGTTTTCGATCAGCCGGGTGTCTGACAACGCACGGAAACCCGGCACCGTGACCAGCCGGGTGTCTGACACGCACGGAAACCCGGCACCGTGACCAGCCGGGTGTCTGACACGCACGGAAACCCGGCACCGTGACCAGCCGGGTGTCTGACACGCGTGGACGCCTGTCCCCGTTTGCTTAAGGGTATCCAAACCCGACTGAGGATTCCCCACGTCCCACCCACACCCCAGAGTGTGCTGTCTGGCCAAGCTTTCCCGCTGCTTGTCCAGCGAGGACCCACCCTCCCCGTTACTTATAGGGCTTTGGCTGCAGGATTAACAGGAGCTGAGGGAGGATTCCCTCAGTTTTAGGCCGGTCAGACAGTAGGTAGAGGGGAAGACTAACATTGCTGCTTTGCTTGACCTTACCGGACCTTCTTTTCTATTTCAGCTATAACCAGGACATGAAGTGTTTGCTGGATTAAGGGGAACAGTGGGCTGACTCACTGAGGGCTGAACAGGTTCTTGTGGGACGGTAACCTTTCACCAATAGACACCAATCAATACTGGTGACCATTGAGGTTCACACGCAACTTACTTACCTGGTGAGTTTCTGGGATCGCATCACAGAGTGGGGGGGGAGAGGCTCACCTCACATGTTAAGCTGTCGGCTTCCCTTCAGAAAGAAAATAGGGGTAATAACTCGGTCACTCGACCCACGGCTGTTTGTGGGGACGTCGCTGGGCGCAATGGGCTGCCAGGTTTTGCCCCTCGGGAACGCACAGTCACTACGCTTTGCTGCGTATCCTGCAATGGGGTTGGAGACCTCTATTTCGGTCAAATGACGAGGGTTATTATCAGGCGGTGTACAGTAAAGCCCGGCTCTCTGTGATGACTCTGTTCCCGCCCACTTTGTCTGATATAAAGTGACTGAATGGTAACGTTCTGACTGGAGCCTTGGGATGCGCTCTCTCTCTCTCTCCTCCCTCCCTCCCTGGAGGGGCGCACCCTGCTTACCCAATTCCGGAGAGTATTAGGCGCAGGTTGGCAGGAGCCGAGTCTTTTTGGCGGGGGGGGGGGGGGGAGTTAACGGAGGTTAGCCGAGATCACAGCGAAATTTGCGCTTTTGAGACGTGATCAGGCGCTGCGTCAACCTCAGAAAGATTATTATTATTTAAGTAACGGGCAAAGTGATCTTTCTTCGCAGGACCTTGTACCTTACGGAGCTGTGGAGGACAAAAGAGATCAGACCGAGGTAAGGTCGAGACACGTGTCCGCTCCACTCTTTAGCGGGTGGTGGTTTTCGCTGGAGGAATTAGTTTTAGCGGCTAAATATGTTGAGCCTGTTATCGCCCCAGTCTGATTGTTGGTGACTGAAACGGTAACCTCTGATTCACTGCTGCTTTATCAGCATTTAACGGCCAGAGGACTCTTGTCCAGGGTTGGTTTTCGATCAGCCGGGTGTCTGACAACGCACGGAAACCCGGCACCGTGACCAGCCGGGTGTCTGACACGCACGGAAACCCGGCACCGTGACCAGCCGGGTGTCTGACACGCGTGGACGCCTGTCCCCGTTTGCTTAAGGGTATCCAAACCCGACTGAGGATTCCCCACGTCCCACCCACACCCCAGAGTGTGCTGTCTGGCCAAGCTTTCCCGCTGCTTGTCCAGCGAGGACCCACCCTCCCCGTTACTTATAGGGCTTTGGCTGCAGGATTAACAGGAGCTGAGGGAGGATTCCCTCAGTTTTAGGCCGGTCAGACAGTAGGTAGAGGGGAAGACTAACATTGCTGCTTTGCTTGACCTTACCGGACCTTCTTTTCTATTTCAGCTATAACCAGGACATGAAGTGTTTGCTGGATTAAGGGGAACAGTGGGCTGACTCACTGAGGGCTGAACAGGTTCTTGTGGGACGGTAACCTTTCACCAATAGACACCAATCAATACTGGTGACCATTGAGGTTCACACGCAACTTACTTACCTGGTGAGTTTCTGGGATCGCATCACAGAGTGGGGGGAGAGGCTCACCTCACATGTTAAGCTGTCGGCTTCTCTTCAGAAAGAAAATAGGGGTAATAACTCGGTCACTCGACCCACGGCTGTTTGTGGGGACGTCGCTGGGCGCAATGGGCTGCCAGGTTTTGCCCCTCGGGAACGCACAGTCACTACGCTTTGCTGCGTATCCTGCAATGGGGTTGGAGACCTCTATTTGGGTCAAATGACGAGGGTTATTATCAGGCGGTGTACAGTAAAGCCCGGCTCTCTGTGATGACTCTGTGCCCACCCACTTTGTCTGATATAAAGTGACTGAATGGTAACGTTCTGACTGGAGCCTTGGGATGCGCTCTCTCTCTCTCTCTCTCCTCCTCCCTCCCTCCCTGGAGGGGCGCACCCTGCTTACCCAATTCCGGAGAGTATTAGGCGCAGGTTGGCAGGAGCCGAGTCTTTTTGGCGGGGGGGGGGGGAGTTAACGGAGGTTAGCCGAGATCACAGCGAAATTTGCGCTTTTGAGACGTGATCAGGCGCTGCGTCAACCTCAGAAAGATTATTATTATTTAAGTAACGGGCAAAGTGATCTTTCTTCGCAGGACCTTGTACCTTACGGAGCTGTGGAGGACAAAAGAGATCAGACCGAGGTAAGGTCGAGACACGTGTCCGCTCCACTCTTTAGCGGGTGGTGGTTTTCGCTGGAGGAATTAGTTTTAGCGGCTAAATATGTTGAGCCTGTTATCGCCCCAGTCTGATTGTTGGTGACTGAAACGGTAACCTCTGATTCACTGCTGCTTTATCAGCATTTAACGGCCAGAGGACTCTTGTCCAGGGTTGGTTTTCGATCAGCCGGGTGTCTGACAACGCACGGAAACCCGGCACCGTGACCAGCCGGGTGTCTGACACGCACGGAAACCCGGCACCGTGACCAGCCGGGTGTCTGACACGCACGGAAACCCGGCACCGTGACCAGCCGGGTGTCTGACACGCGTGGACACCTGTCCCCGTTTGCTTAAGGGTCTCCAAACCCGACTGAGGATTCCCCACGTCCCACCCACACCCCAGAGTGTGCTGTCTGGCCAAGCTTTCCCGCTGCTTGTCCAGCGAGGACCCACCCTCCCCGTTACTTATAGGGCTTTGGCTGCAGGATTAACAGGAGCTGAGGGAGGATTCCCTCAGTTTTAGGCCGGTCAGACAGTAGGTAGAGGGGAAGACTAACATTGCTGCTTTGCTTGACCTTACCGGACCTTCTTTTCTATTTCAGCTATAACCAGGACATGAAGTGTTTGCTGGATTAAGGGGAACAGTGGGCTGACTCACTGAGGGCTGAACAGGTTCTTGTGGGACGGTAACCTTTCACCAATAGACACCAATCAATACTGGTGACCATTGAGGTTCACACGCAACTTACTTACCTGGTGAGTTTCTGGGATCGCATCACAGAGTGGGGGGGGGAGAGGCTCACCTCACATGTTAAGCTGTCGGCTTCCCTTCAGAAAGAAAATAGGGGTAATAACTCGGTCACTCGACCCACGGCTGTTTGTGGGGACGTCGCTGGGCGCAATGGGCTGCCAGGTTTTGCCCCTCGGGAACGCACAGTCACTACGCTTTGCGGCGTAACCTGCAATGGGGTTGGAGACCTCTATTTGGGTCAAATGACGAGGGTTATTATCAGGCGGTGTACAGTAAAGCCCGGCTCTCTGTGATGACTCTGTTCCCGCCCACTTTGTCTGATATAAAGTGACTGAATGGTAACGTTCTGACTGGAGCCTTGGGATGCGGCCCCTCTCTCTCTCCTCCTCCCTCCCTCCCTGGAGGGGCGCACCCTGCTTACCCAATTCCGGAGAGTATTAGGCGCAGGTTGGCAGGAGCCGAGTCTTTTTGGCGGGGGGGGGGGGGGGAGTTAACGGAGGTTAGCCGAGATCACAGCGAAATTTGCGCTTTTGAGACGTGATCAGGCGCTGCGTCAACCTCAGAAAGATTATTATTATTTAAGTAACGGGCAAAGTGATCTTTCTTCGCAGGACCTTGTACCTTACGGAGCTGTGGAGGACAAAAGAGATCAGACCGAGGTAAGGTCGAGACACGTGTCCGCTCCACTCTTTAGCGGGTGGTGGTTTTCGCTGGAGGAATTAGTTTTAGCGGCTAAATATGTTGAGCCTGTTATCGCCCCAGTCTGATTGTTGGTGACTGAAACGGTAACCTCTGATTCACTGCTGCTTTATCAGCATTTAACGGCCAGAGGACTCTTGTCCAGGGTTGGTTTTCGATCAGCCGGGTGTCTGACAACGCACGGAAACCCGGCACCGTGACCAGCCGGGTGTACACGCACGGAAACCCGGCACCGTGACCAGCCGGGTGTCTGACACGCACGGAAACCCGGCACCGTGACCAGCCGGGTGTCTGACACGCGTGGACGCCTGTCCCCGTTTGCTTAAGGGTATCCAAACCCGACTGAGGATTCCCCACGTCCCACCCACACCCCAGAGTGTGCTGTCTGGCCAAGCTTTCCCGCTGCTTGTCCAGCGAGGACCCACCCTCCCCGTTACTTATAGGGCTTTGGCTGCAGGATTAACAGGAGCTGAGGGAGGATTCCCTCAGTTTTAGGCCGGTCAGACAGTAGGTAGAGGGGAAGACTAACATTGCTGCTTTGCTTGACCTTACCGGACCTTCTTTTCTATTTCAGCTATAACCAGGACATGAAGTGTTTGCTGGATTAAGGGGAACAGTGGGCTGACTCACTGAGGGCTGAACAGGTTCTTGTGGGACGGTAACCTTTCACCAATAGACACCAATCAATACTGGTGACCATTGAGGTTCACACGCAACTTACTTACCTGGTGAGTTTCTGGGATCGCATCACAGAGTGGGGGGAGAGGCTCACCTCACATGTTAAGCTGTCGGCTTCCCTTCAGAAAGAAAATAGGGGTAATAACTCGGTCACTCGACCCACGGCTGTTTGTGGGGACGTCGCTGGGCGCAATGGGCTGCCAGGTTTTGCCCCTCGGGAACGCACAGTCACTACGCTTTGCTGCGTATCCTGCAATGGGGTTGGAGACCTCTATTTGGGTCAAATGACGAGGGTTATTATCAGGCGGTGTACAGTAAAGCCCGGCTCTCTGTGATGACTCTGTTCCCGCCCACTTTGTCTGATATAAAGTGACTGAATGGTAACGTTCTGACTGGAGCCTTGGAATGCGCTCTCTCTCCTCCTCCCTCCCTCCCTGGAGGGGCGCACCCTGCTTACCCAATTCCGGAGAGTATTAGGCGCAGGTTGGCAGGAGCCGAGTCTTTTTGGCGGGGGGGGGGGGAGTTAACGGAGGTTAGCCGAGATCACAGCGAAATTTGCGCTTTTGAGACGTGATCAGGCGCTGCGTCAACCTCAGAAAGATTATTATTATTTAAGTAACGGGCAAAGTGATCTTTCTTCGCAGGACCTTGTACCTTACGGAGCTGTGGAGGACAAAAGAGATCAGACCGAGGTAAGGTCGAGACACGTGTCCGCTCCACTCTTTAGCGGGTGGTGGTTTTCGCTGGAGGAATTAGTTTTAGCGGCTAAATATGTTGAGCCTGTTATCGCCCCAGTCTGATTGTTGGTGACTGAAACGGTAACCTCTGATTCACTGCTGCTTTATCAGCATTTAACGGCCAGAGGACTCTTGTCCAGGGTTGGTTTTCGATCAGCCGGGTGTCTGACAACGCACGGAAACCCGGCACCGTGACCAGCCGGGTGTCTGACACGCACGGAAACCCGGCACCGTGACCAGCCGGGTGTCTGACACGCACGGAAACCCGGCACCGTGACCAGCCGGGTGTCTGACACGCGTGGACGCCTGTCCCCGTTTGCTTAAGGGTATCCAAACCCGACTGAGGATTCCCCACGTCCCACCCACACCCCAGAGTGTGCTGTCTGGCCAAGCTTTCCCGCTGCTTGTCCAGCGAGGACCCACCCTCCCCGTTACTTATAGGGCTTTGGCTGCAGGATTAACAGGAGCTGAGGGAGGATTCCCTCAGTTTTAGGCCGGTCAGACAGTAGGTAGAGGGGAAGACTAACATTGCTGCTTTGCTTGACCTTACCGGACCTTCTTTTCTATTTCAGCTATAACCAGGACATGAAGTGTTTGCTGGATTAAGGGGAACAGTGGGCTGACTCACTGAGGGCTGAACAGGTTCTTGTGGGACGGTAACCTTTCACCAATAGACACCAATCAATACTGGTGACCATTGAGGTTCACACGCAACTTACTTACCTGGTGAGTTTCTGGGATCGCATCACAGAGTGGGGGGAGAGGCTCACCTCACATGTTAAGCTGTCGGCTTCCCTTCAGAAAGAAAATAGGGGTAATAACTCGCTCACCGACGGCTGTTTGTGGGGACGTCGCTGGGCGCAATGGGCTGCCAGGTTTTGATTTCGGACAAATAGCTGCGTATCCTGCAATGGGGTTGGAGATCTCTATTTGGGTCAAATGACGAGGGTTATTATCAGGCGGTGTACAGTAAAGCCCGGCTCTCTGTGATGACTCTGTGCCCCCCACTTTGTCTGATATAAAGTGACTGAATGGTAACGTTCTGACTGGAGCCTTGGATGCGCTCTCTCTCTCTCCTCCCTCCTCCCTCCCTGGAGGGGCGCACCCTGCTTACCCAATTCCGGAGAGTATTAGGCGCAGGTTGGCAGGAGCCGAGTCGTTTTGGGGGGGGGGGGGGGGAGTTAACGGAGGTTAGCCGAGATCACAGCGAAATTTGCGCTTTTGAGACGTGATCAGGCGCTGCGTCAACCTCAGAAAGATTATTATTATTTAAGTAACGGGCAAAGTGATCTTTCTTCGCAGGACCTTGTACCTTACGGAGCTGTGGAGGACAAAAGAGATCAGACCGAGGTAAGGTCGAGACACGTGTCCGCTCCACTCTTTAGCGGGTGGTGGTTTTCGCTGGAGGAATTAGTTTTAGCGGCTAAATATGTTGAGCCTGTTATCGCCCCAGTCTGATTGTTGGTGACTGAAACGGTTACCTCTGATTCACTGCTGCTTTATCAGCATTTAACGGCCAGAGGACTCTTGTCCAGGGTTGGTTTTCGATCAGCCGGGTGTCTGACAACGCACGGAAACCCGGCACCGTGACCAGCCGGGTGTCTGACACGCACGGAAACCCGGCACCGTGACCAGCCGGGTGTCTGACACGCGTGGACACCTGTCCCCGTTTGCTTAAGGGTATCCAAACCCGACTGAGGATTCCCACGTCCCACCCACACCCCAGAGTGTGCTGTCTGGCCAAGCTTTCCCGCTGCTTGTCCAGCGAGGACCCACCCTCCCCGTTACTTATAGGGCTTTGGCTGCAGGATTAACAGGAGCTGAGGAGGATTCCCTCAGTTTAGGCCGGTCAGACAGTAGGTAGAGGGGAAGACTAACATTGCTGCTTTGCTTGACCTTACCGGACCTTCTTTTCTATTTCAGCTATAACCAGGACATGAAGTGTTTGCTGGATTAAGGGGAACAGTGGGCTGACTCACTGAGGGCTGAACAGGTTCTTGTGGGACGGTAACCTTTCACCAATAGACACCAATCAATACTGGTGACCATTGAGGTTCACACGCAACTTACTTACCTGGTGAGTTTCTGGGATCGCATCACAGAGTGGGGGGGGGGAGAGGCTCACCTCACATGTTAAGCTGTCGGCTTCTCTTCAGAAAGAAAATAGGGTAATAACTCGGTCACTCGACCACGGCTGTTTGTGGGACGTCGCTGGCGCAATGGGCTGCCAGTTTTGCCCCTCGGGAACGCACAGTCACTACGCTTTGCTGCGTATCCTGCAATGGGGTTGGAGACCTCTATTTGGGTCAAATGACGAGGGTTATTATCAGGCGGTGTACAGTAAAGCCCGGCTCTCTGTGATGACTCTGTTGCCGCCCACTTTGTCTGATATAAAGTGACTGAATGGTAACGTTCTGACTGGAGCCTTGGGATGCGCTCTCTCTC